>NW_022164522.1:0-72377 GCF_008728515.1 Papio anubis
ATTTCTGTGGGGTCGGCAGTGATATCTCCTTTATCATTTTTTATTGTATCTATTTGATTCTTCTCTCTTTTCTTCTGTGTTAGTCTTGCTAGCAGTCTAACAATTTTGTTGATCTTTTCAAAAAAACTAGCTTCTGGATTCATTGATTTTTTTGGAGGGTTTTTTGTGTCTCTATCTCCTTCAGTTCTGCTCTGATCTTAGTTGTTTCATGCCTTCTGCTAGCTTTTGAATATGTTTGCTCTTGCTTCTCTAGTTCTTTTATTTGTGTTGTTAAGGTGTCAATTTTAGATCTTTCCTGCCTTCTCTTGTGGGCATTTAGTGCCATAAATTTCCCTCTACACACTGCTTTAAATGTGTCCCAGATTTTCTGGTATGTTGTATCTTTGTTCTCATTGGTTTCAAAGAACATCTTTATTTCTGCCTTCATTTCGTTATGTACCCAGTAGTCATTCGGGAGCAGGTTGTTCAGTTTCCATGTAGTTGAGCGGTTTTGATTGAGTTTCGTAGTCCTGAGTTCTAGTTTGATTGCTTTTTGGTCTGAAAGACAGTCTGTTATAATTTCTGTTCTTGTACATTTGCTGAGGAGTGCTTTACTTCCAACTATGTGGTCATTTTGGAATAAGTGCGATGTGGTGCTGAGAAGAATGTATATTCTGTTGTTTTGGGGTGGAGAGTTCTGTAGATGTCTATTAGGTCTGCTTGGTGCAGAGTAGAGTTCAATTCCTGGATATTCTTGTTAACTTTCTGTCTCGTTGATCTGTCTAATGTTGACAGTGGGTTGTTAAAGTCTCCCACTATTATTGTGTAGGAGTCTAAGTCTCTTTGTAAGTCTCTAAGGACATGCTTTATGAATCTGGGTGCTCCTGTATTGGGTGCATATATATTTAGGATGGTTAGCTCTTCCTGATGAATTGATCCCTCTACCATTATGTAATGGCCTTCTTTGTCTCTTTTGATCTTTGACGGTTTAAAGTCTGTTTTATCAGAGACTAGGATTGCAACCCCTGTTTTTTGTTGTTGTTGTTGTTTTCCATTTGCTTGGTAGATCTTCCTCCATCCCTTTATTTTGAGCCTATGTGTGTCCCTGCATGTGACATAGGTCTCCTGAATACAGCACACTAATGGATCTTTACTCTATCCAATTTGCAAGTCTGTGTCTTTTAATTGGACCATTTAGTCCATTTACATTTACAGTTAATATTGTTATGTGTGAACTTGATCTTGTCATTATGATATTAGCTTGTTATTTTGCTCGTTAGTTAATGCAGTTTCTTCCTAGCATTGATGGTCTTTACATTGTGGCATGTTTTTGCAATGGCTGGTACCTGTTGTTCCTTTCCATGTTTAGTTCTTCTTTCAGATCTCTTGTAGGGCAGACCTGGTGGTGACAAAATCTCTAAGCATTTGCTTGTCTGTAAAGGATTTTATTTCTCCTTCATTTATGAAATTGAGTGGCTGGATATGAAATTCTGGGTTGAAAATTCTTTTCTTTTATGAATAAATGTTGAATAGTTGGCCCCACTCTCTTTCTTCTGGTTTGTATGTGCTTGCCAAGAGACTGGCTGTTAGTCTGATGGGCTTCCTTTTGTGGGTAACCCGATCTTTCTGGCTGCTCCTTAACATTTTATTTCTTCATTTCAACTTTGGTGAACCTGGACAATTAGAGACTTGATCACTTTTCTGAGAGTATCTTTGTGGCATTTTTATTTCCTGAATTGGAATGTTGACTGCTCAGGTTGGGGAAGTTCTCCCATCGATATCCTGCAGAGTGTTTTCCAACTTGGTTCCATTTTCCCCATCACTTTCAGGCACACCAATGAGATATATATTTGGTCCTTTCACATAATCCCATATTTCTTGGAGGCTTTGTTCATTTATTTTCACTCTTTTTTCTCTACACTTCTCTTCTTGCTTCATTTCATTCATTTCATCTTCAATCACTGATACACTTTCTTCTAGTTGATCGAGTCAGTTACAGTTACTGAAGCTTGTGCATTTGTCACGTAGTTCCCTTGTCATGGTTTTCATCTCTATCAGTTCTTTTAAGGTCGTCTCTGCATTTATTATTCTAATGATCTATTCATCCATTCTTTTTTCAAGGTGTTTAGCTTCTTTGCGCTGGTTATGTAGTTCCACTTTTAGCTCTGAGAAGTTTGATCTACTGAAGCCTTCTCTCAACTCATCAAAGTCATCTTCCATCCAGCTTTGTTCTGTTGCTGGCGATGAGCTCCACCTCCTTTGGAGGGGGAGATGTGCTCTGATTTTTTGAATTTCCAACTTTTCTGCTCTGCTTTTTCCCCATCTTTGTGGTTTTATCTGCCTTTGGTCTTTGATGATGGTGACATACTGATGGGGTTTTGGTGTGGGTGTCCTTTCTGTTTGTTAGTTTTCCTTCTAACAGTCAGGACCTTCAGCTGCAGGTTTGTTGGAGTTTGCTTGAAGTCCACTCCAGACCCTGTTTGCCTGGGTAACAGCAGTGGAGGCTGCAGAAGATAGAATATTGCTGAACAGTGAGTGTTGCTGTCTGATTCCTGCTCTGGAAGCTTCGTCTCAGGGGTGTACCTAGCCGTGTGAGGTGTGAGGTGTCGGTCTGTACCTAGTGGGGGATGTCTCCCAGTCAGGCTACTCAGGGGTCAGGGATCCACTTGAGCAAGCCGTCTGTCCGTTCTCAGATCTCAACCTCCCTGCTGGGAGAACCACTGCTGTCTTCAAAACTGTCAGACAGGGACTTTTACATCTGCAGAGGTTTTTGCTGCTTTTGGTTTAGCTATGCCCTGTCTCCAGAGGTGGAGTCTACAGAGGCAGGCAGGCCTCCTTGAGCTGCGGTGGGCTCCACCCAATTCTAGTGTCCCTGTGGCTTTTTTTTTTTTACCTATTTAAGTCTCAGCAATGGCAGGCACCCCTCCCCCAGCCTCGCTGCAGCCTTGTAGTTAGATCTCAGACTGCTGTGGTAGCAATGAGGGAGGCTCCGTGGGCGTGGGACCCTATGGGCCAGGTGTGGGATATAATCTCCTAGTGTGCCATTTGCTAAGACCCTTGGTAAAGCACATTATTAGGGTGGGAGTTCCCCAATTTTCCAGGTGTTGTGTGTCTCAATTTCCCTTGGCTAGGAAAAGGAATTCCCTTTCCCCTTGTGCTTCCCAGGTGAGGCGATGCTTCGCCCTGCTTTAGCTGTCACTGGTCGGGCTGCACCTATGGACCAGCATCGACTGTCCAACACAGTGAGATGAACCCAATACCTCAGTTGAAAATGCAGAAATCACCCATCTTCTGTGTCACTCACACTGGGAGCTGGAGGCTGGAGCTGTTCCTATTCAGTCATCTTGGGTGCCCCCTCTCCTGCCTGTATAAAAAAAGAAAACTTTCAAGGTGTTTAAATACAACTTTTGACCAACTTTTGACTCATCATTAAGCTATGCTGACACAGGAGTAAAACAAGCAAACAAAAGACAATCTAAAAGTTTAAAAAAAGAAATAAGAAAAAAAACCTTAATGAAGAGATCACTGTTTACAAGACACAAGGGAGAAATATTCGACAGAAATAATCCAGTAAAGTCACTAAACAAACTAAAGCAATAACAAAAACATCCCCTGGGAATGAAAAATCAGATTTCAGAGTATTATGTTATCTAAAATGTCCATTTATTGACAGTAACATGAATAATAGAACAAAATTTGAAAATATGGCCAACACATAGTAAAAAAGCTATCAGTAGAAATGACCTGTGAGAGGATCCAGATGTTGGCTTTAGCAGACAAAGACTTCAATGTAACTATTACAATAAATGTTTTGGAAGGAATAAAGGAAATCATGTTTAAAGAATTAAAGGAAAATATGACAACAATGAAATGTGACAACAATGAATAACCAAATAGAGAATATCAGTAAAGGAATAGAAAATATATAAAAGAACAAAATGGAAGTTCTGGAGATTCAAGTAAAATAACTGATAATAAGAAATATATTAGAGGGGCTCAGTAAAAAGTTTAAACTGGAAGAAAAAGGAAACAGCAAGCAAGAAGAAATAAATAGAGACAACACAATCTGAAAGGCATATTAAAAATGAAGAAAATTAACAGTGCCTCAGAGACCTGTGGGACAATATCAAGAGTAACAACTTGTGCATGTTGAAAATTCCAGAAAAAGAGAAGAGAGAAAGAAAGGGACAGAAAAAAATATCTAAAGAAATAATGGCTGCAAACTTGCAAAATTTAAGAAAGATTAACCTATAAATCCAAAAAGCACAATGAAATTTAAGTATAGTAAAGACAAAAATATTAGGTTGGGTGTGGTGGCTCATGTCTGTAATCCCAGCACTTTGGGAGGCCAAGGCAGGTGGATCACTTCAGGTCAGGAGTTTGAGATCAGCTTGGCCAACACGATGAAACTCTGTCTCTACTAAAAATACAAAATTTGTCTGGGCATGGTGGTGCACACCTGTAGGCCCAGGTACTTAGGAGGGCTAGGCAGGAAAATTGCTTGAACCTGGAGGCAGAAGCTGCAATGAGCCAAGATTGCACCACTGCACTCCAGCCTGGGTGACAAAGGAAGACTCAGCCTCAAAAAAAATAAATAAATAAATAAATAAAGACCTCAACACATTATATCTCGACAGTAGAAGCAATAAAAATGGGATAATATATATTCTATATGCTGGAAAACAAAATCAATGAATAATTTTATATAATTCAAAACTACCCTTTAAACCTGTAGGTGAGGGAGGTATCATATTGATGGCTGACTGGACATGCTCAATATTCTCCTCCTCAACAAAGAAGAACCAAAAAACAAGTAGACAACTGGACATCAAATAGCTTGTCTAGGGGAGAACAACAGAATTCAACAAGAAACTAGTGAAGACTTTCAGAGACAGAGAAGCCTGGGATGGTAGCATAGGAAAAGAAGCAAAGTACCTAAGTGTATTAGTCCATTCTTGCATTGCTATAAAGCAATATCTGAGGCTGGGTAATTTATAAGAAAACAGGCTTAATTAGCTCATAGTTCTGCAGGCCATACAGAAAACATAGCGGCATCTGCTTCTGAGGAGACATCAGGAAACTTGCAATCATGGCAGAAGGCAAACTAGGAGCAGAAACATCTCATGGAGAAAGAAAAGCAAGAAAGAAGAGAGGGTGTAGGTGGCAAGGTGCCATATACTTTTTAATAACCAGATCTCATGAAACCTCACTCAGTTTTGCAAAGACAACACCAAGCCATGACGGGTCCTGCTCCATGATCCAAATGTCTCTCACCAGGCCCACTTTCTGCATTGAGGATTAAAATTCAACATGAGATTTAGGTGGGGACAAAAATCCAAATTATATCACTGACCGAGGTATGTTCAGAGCCAACAGGGACTCCCAGTGCAAGAAAAGGGAAAGGAGATACCCAGCAGTTCACATTCCCATCACAGATGCCTGCAATCCCAGCTGCAAGAGAGCCCCACAGTCCTCACAGGCCCCAAGCCCATCGTAGGGAACTGCCTGTAATCCACATGATTGCAGTATTCAAGAGAGGGAACTCATGCGGGGTCCTCCCCTAAATACCCAGGACCCAGGCTGCTGAAGTATGGCACCATTTTGAGGATGGAACCACTGCCATAGTGCATACTGCCCAGAAGCTCAGTAGCCCCTGCATCTCCACATCCCTGGGGCCTCACTGCCATCCCACCATACCCACACGTAGGACTACAGGCAAGACCCTAGCTGGAACCAACAGTGCAGCTATTAAACTGGCACCCAAGCCAATGTGGCATCTGACTCCCTAGGGAACAGGTAGCAAAGCACAACAGGGAGGCAACCTCCAAGACAAAGTAAGCCAATTAGTGCACTCCAGAGAGCTGACAGCTGACAGCTTGGGACTTGCCTCTACCAGCAACCCCGACTGTTCAGCAGCAGAGCAACTGTGCACCCCTGTGTACCTGAAGACTAGCCCACCCAGGGCCTTCTATCACTGGTGACCCTATTCATTCTGTGGAACAATGACCATACCTCTGTGCAGGTACCACAGAAGTTCAAAGATTGGTCAGCCTGGTGGTCCTTGACTCCATGAAAGCCACACCATACACTCCTCAAACACCTGTAGCAGAGGCCACTGAGACACTTATAGACACCATGAACACTGAATACAGTCATAAAGAGTACACTACGGCCCCCACTGAGAACCAAGCCAAAACATCCTACCAAACATACTATGGACACACATACAGGAAAAAGATTTTTCCTGTGAAATCTACTTCATAAAATTAGAAGCTGTTGGTCCACTAAGTGCATAGATATCAATGTAGAAACAAAAGAAGAAGAAAAAAAGAAAACATGGCACTTTCAAAGGAACAGAATACTTCTCCAGTAACATATCCCAACAAAAAAGAAATCTATGAAATGTCAGAAAAGAAATCCGAAATAATGGTCTTAAGGAAACTCTGTAGATATAATATAATACCAAGAAACAATTCAACACAATCAGGAAAATAATTCATGATCTGAATGATATATTCAGTAAAGGGATATTATTTAAAAAACCAAATGGAAATCTTTGAGCTAAATAATTTAATGAATAAAATAAAAAATGAAATCAAGAGCTTCAATAATAGAGTAGAGCATGCAGAAGAAAGAATTTCTGAACTTGAAAACAAGTGTTTTGAAATAACCCAGTCAGACAAAAAAGAAAAAAAATTATTTTAATAAATGAAGGAAGTCTATGAAACTTATGGCACAACATTAAGCAAACACATATTACGTTGTGGAAATTTCAGAGGGTGAACAGATAAGAAAAGACATTTTTAAAACCCTATTTAATAAAATTATAGTGGAAAACTTCCCAGGCCTTGAGAGAGATATAGACATCCGGACCCAGGAAACTCAAAGACCTCCAAGTAAATTCAACACAGAAAGTTCCTCTTTAAGGCACATTATAGTCAAACAGTCAAAAGTCAAAGACAATGAAAGAGTTCTGAAAACAGCAAGAAAAAGGTATCATGTCACATACAAAGAAATCCCATCAGACTAAGCAGATATCTCAGTAGAAACTTTACAGGCTAGGAAAGAATAAGATGATATATTCAAAGTGATGAAAGAAAAAGAAAACAACAACAACAACAACTCTTAGCCAACATTACTATACTCAGGAAAGCTACCCTTAAGAAAGCTATCCTTAAGGAATGAAAAAGAAATAATGGAGAAATAAAGTTTATCCCAGATAACTAAAAACTAAGGAAATTTATCACCACTTGACTGGTTCTACAAAAAAAAAAAAAAAAAAAAAAAAATGCTTACAGAACTCCTACATCTGAAGCAAAAGGATGATGACTACCATCATAAACATCCATGAGAGAATAAAACTCATTGGTAGATCAGATACACAAATAAGAGAAAGAAATCAAACCTTATCACTACAGAAAAATACCCAACTAGAAGGATAAAGAATAATAGAGGAAGAAAGAAAAAAGGATATATGAAACAACCAGAAAGCAAAAAATGACAGGAGCAAGTTCACGCCTATCTATAGTAACTCTGAATTTAAACAGTTTAAGTTCTCCAAGTAAAAGATATGGACTGACACAATGGTTGGGAAATAAATAAGACTCAGCTATATGCTGCCTCCAAAAAAAACTCAACGATAAAGGAATCAATTCATCAAGAGGATAAAACAATTTTAAATATGTATGCACCCAACACTTGAGCACACAGATATATAAAACAGATACTGTTAGAGCTAAAGGGAAAGATAGACCCCAAAATAATAATAGATGGAGATTTCAACATCATACTCCTAGCAATGGACAGATCACCTAGACAGAAAGTCGACAAAGAAACATCAACCTTAAACTGCTCTATAGGCCAAATGAATCTAAAAGATATTTACAAACATCCAACAGCTGCAGAATACACATTTTTCTTTTTAGCACATGGAATATTCTCTAGGGTAGACTATATGTTAGACCACAAAACAAGTCTCAACAAATTTTTTAAAATGAAAATCATATCAAGTATCCTTTCTGATCACAATGGAATAAAACTAGAAAGCAATAACAAGAGGAATTTTAGAGACTACAAATAGATGAAAATTAAACAACAGACTTCTAAACAACCAACAGATCAATGAATAAATTAAGAAAAAATTTAAAAATGGAAACAAAAATAGAAACACAAGATATCAAAACTTATGGGATACAACAAAAGCAATACTAAGAGGGAAGTTTATAGCAATAAATGCCTGCATCAAAAAGCAGGAAGATTTCAATAAACAATCTAATGTTTCACCTCAAGGAACTATAAAACCAAGAACAAACCAAACCCAAAGTAGTAGGTGAAAACAAATAATTAGTATCGGCATAAAATTATCAAAAGAGAGACTAAAAAAGTAGAAAAGATCAACAAAATACAAGTTGACTTTTGACAAGGTAAGTGAAATGGACAATTAGCTAGATGTTTATTTTAAAAAGAGAAAATACTCAAATAAAATCAGAAATAAAAAGAGACATTACAGTTGATATCACAGAAATACAAAGGATCATTAGAGATTACTATGAACAACTAAACATCAACAAGTACGAAAAACTAGATGAAATGCATAAATTCCAGGACACATATGACCTACTAAGATTAAACACAGAAGAAATAGAAAATCTGAATAGTTCAGTAATGAGAAATGAGATTGAATCAGTAATAACAGGTCTAACAAAGAAAATTCCAGGACCAGATAGCTTCACTAATAACTTTTAAAGTTAGAAAATTTCACACCAAACTTTTAAAGAAGAACTGACACCAATTCTCCTCAAACTATTTCAAAATATTGAAAACAAAGAAATGCTTTCAAACTCATTCTATGAGGCCAGCATTGTCCTGACACTGAAACCAGACAAAGACACACATACACTAAAAACAAAACTACAGGCCAATATCTTTAATGAACCTATATGCAAAACATGCTCAACAAAACGTTAGCAAACTAAACCAATAGCCATCAAAAAGATTATACACTATCATCCACAAAGATTTATTCCAAGGGTTCAAGGATGACTCAACAAATCAATAAATCAATAAATCAGGGGTTCAAATCAATAAATGAAATACATCACATCAGGAGAATGAAGGACAAAAACTACATGATCACCTCAAAAGATACAAAGCATTTGAAAAAAAAAAGAAAGAACTACTGCTTTATGATTAAAATAACTTTTGACAAATTAGATGTGTAAGGAATGTACTTCAACACAATAGTGGTCATTTCCAACAAATTTGCAACTGACAGCATATTAAACGGAAGAAAGTTAAAAGCTGTTCCTCTAGGAACTGAGACAAGACAAGGTTGGCAACTTTTACCACTCTTATTCAACATAATACTGAAAGTATTAGCCAGAGCAATTAGAGAGGAGAAAGATATAAAAGGTATCCAAATTCGAAAACAGGAAGTCAAATTGCCCTGGTTTGCAGATGACATGATCTTATACATAGACACATTTAAAAATTTCACCAAAGAACTCTTAGAACGGATAAATGAATTCAGTAAATTTGCAGAATACAAAATTAACATACAAAAATTGGTAATGTTTTTATACACCAATAATGAACTGAAAAAGACATTAAGAAAGCAATCCTATTTACAATACCTACCAAAAAAAAAAAAAAATGCTAGGAATAAATTTAACCAAGAAGGTAAACAATGTCTACAATAAAAACTACAAAACATTGATGATAGAAATTGATGAGTACACACGAAATTGTAAGAACAACTATGTTTAAGAACTGAAAGTATTAATATTGTCAAAATAACCATATTAGCCAAAGCAATCTACAAATTCAATGCAATCTCTGTCAAAATACTATTTTTCACACAAATTTTATTATGAAATCCTAAAGTCCATATGGAGCCACAAAAAAAAAAAAAAAAAAAAAAAACCATGTAACCAAAGCAATCCTGAGCAAAAAGAAAAAAGCTAGAGGCATCAAACTACCCAACTACAAAATATACTACAAAACTATAGTAACCAAAAAAGCAGGTATCGGTATAAAAACAAACACATAGATCAACGAGACAGAATAGAGAATCCAGAAATAAAGCTGCACAACTACAACCATCTGATTTTCAACAAAGTCAACAAAAATAAACAATGCGGAAAGATCCCCCATTTAATAAATGGTGCTGAAAAAACTGGATATCCATGTGCAGAATAAAACTAGACTCCTATCTCTTACAACATGCAAAAATCAGCTGAAAATATATTAAGACTTAAATGTAAGATGCAAAACTATAAAACTACCAGAAGAAAACATTGGGAAATTTTTTTGGAACTTTGGTCTGGGGAAAGGTTTTATGGATAGAACATTAAAAGCACAGGCAACAAAAGCAAAACTAAGCAAATGGGATTATATCAAACTAAAAAGCTTCTGTACAGCAAAGGAAATAAACAATACAGTGCAGAGACCCTGAAGAAAGGGAAAAATGTTTGGAAACTATTCATTAAGCATAGAATTTATATCCAGAATATACAAGGAACTCAGACAACTCGACAACAACAAACAAATAATAGAGCAAATGTTCTGAATAGACGTTCTTTAAAAGAAGACATTCAAACTCCCAAGTATAAAAAAAGATAATCAACATCACTGTATCAGTAGGGGTTCTCTAGTGGGACAGAACTAATGGAATACACACACACACACACACACACACACACACACATATATATATATGTGAGTTTCTTAAGTATTAACTCACACAATCACAAGGTTCCACAATAGGCCAGTCCGAGTTCCAAAACTGAAGAATTTGGAGTCTGATGCTCAAGGGCAGGAAGCATCCAGCACAGGATAAGATGTAGGCTGGGGAGCTAGGCCAGTCTCTCTTTTCACATTTTTTCTGCCTGATTATATTCTAGCCATGCTGGCAGCTGATTAGATTGCACCCACCCAGACTAAGGATGGGTCTGCCTTCCCCAGCCCACTGACTCAAATGTTAATTTCCTTTGGCGACACCCTCACAGACACACCCAGGATCAATACTTTGTATCCTTCAATCCAGTCAAGATGTCACTCAGTATTAACCATCACAAGTCCACCCTTTGTCAGCTTGAACCCATACACACCTCCTGAGATCATACATAATCTTCAAATAAAGACAATAATAAGGACATAATTATTCCTAACATAATGCAACTATCCTTGGTACAACAAGAAATGCACCAATCCCCAACCCAAATACTATTACATAAAATTAACAATACTTATTCCCAGACAAGATGTCCAAATAGGAACAGCTCTGGTCTGCAGCTGATCAACTCAGAAGGTGGGTGATTTCTGCATTTCCAGCTGAGGTACCCAGTTCATCTCATTGGGACCAGTTAGACAATGGGTGCAGCCCATGGAGGGTGAGAAGAAGCAGGGTGGGGCATCGCCTCACCTGGCAAGCACAAGGTGTCTGGGAACTCCTTCCCCTAGCCAAGGGAAGCCATGAGGGACCCTGCCTTGAGTGATGGTGCTATTCAGCCCAGATTCTATGCTATTCCCACAGTCTTCACAACCCACACACCAAGAGAGTCCCTCTGGTGCGTACACCGAGGGGCCCTGGGTTTCAAGCACAAAACTGGGTGGCCCTTTGGGCAGACACTGAGCTAGCTGCGAGAGTTGTTGTTTTTCTTTTTTCATACCCCAGTGGCACCTGGAATGCCAGTGAGACAGAACCCCCAGGCTGAAGCCAGTGAACCAAGTGGTCTTGCTCAGCCGATCCCACCCCCACGGAGCCAACAAGCTAAGATCCACTGTCTTGAAATTCTGACTGCCAGCACAGCAGTCTGAAGTCGACCTGGGAGGCTCAAGCTTGGTGGGAGGAGGGGCGTCCACCATTACTGAGGCTTGAGCAGGTGGTTTTCCCCTCAAAGTGTGAACAAAGCCTCCTGGAAGTTTGGACAGGGCAGATCCCACCACAGTGCCACAAAGGCACTGCAGTCAGACTGTCTCTCTAGATTCCTCCTCTCTGGGCAGGGCATCTCTGAAAGAAAGGCAGCAACACCATTTACTAAATAGGGAATCCTTTCCCTATTGCTTGTTTATGTCAGATTTTTCAAAGGTCAGATAGTTGTAGATGTGTGGCATTATTTCTAAGGCCTCCATTCTGTTCCATTGGTCTATATATCTGTTTTGGCAACAGAACCATGCTGTTTTGGTTACTGTAGCCTTTTAGTATAGTTTGAAGTCAGGCAGCATGATACCTCCAGTTTTGTTCTTTTTGCTTAGGATTGTCTTGGCTATATGGACTCGTTCTTGGTTCCATATGAAATTTAAAGTGTTTAATAAATGGTGTTGGGAAAACTGGTTAGCCATATGCAGAAAACTGAAATTGGACCCCTTCCTTACATCTTATACAAAAATTAACTCAAGATGGATTAAAGGCCAAAACCTAAGGCCTAAAACAATAAAAACCCTAAAAAAAAAAAAAAAAAAAACCTAGGCATTACCATTTAGGACAAAGGCATGGGCAAAGACTTCATGACTAAAACACCAAAAGCAATGGCAACGAAAGCCAAAATTGACAAATGGGATCTAATTAAATTAAAGAACTTCTTCACAGCAAAAAGAAACTATCATCAGAGTAAACAGGAAACCCACAGAATGGGAGAAAAATTTTCAATCTACCCATTGGACAAAGGGCTAATATCCAGAATCCACAAGAAACTTAAACACATTTACAAGAAAAAAACAAACAACCCCATCAAAAAGTGGGTGAAAGGTATGAACAGACACTTCTCTAAAGAAGACATTTATGCAGCCAACAAACATAGGGAAAAAAAGCTCATCATCACTGGTCATTAGAGAAATGCGAATCAAAATCACAACGAGATACCATCTCATGCCAGTTAGAATGGTGATTATTAAAAAGTCAGGAAACAATAGATGTTGGAGAGGATGTGGAGAAATACGAACGCTTTTACACTGTCAGTGGGAGCGTAAATTAGTTCAACCCTTGTGGAAGGCAGTGTGGTGATTCCTCAAAGGTCTAGAACTAGAAATACCATTTGACCCAGCCATCCCATTACTGGGTATATGCCCAAAGGATTATAAATCATTCTACTATAAAGACACATGCACACGTATGCTTATTGCAGCACTATTCACAATAGTAAAGATTGGAATCAACCCCAATGCCCATCAATGATAGACTGGATAAAGAAAATGTATCATATATACAACATGGAATACTATGCAGCCATAAAAAAGAATGAGCTTTTGTCTTTTGCAGGGACATGGATAAAGTTAGAAACCATCATTCTCAGCAAACTAACACAGGAACAGAAACCAAACACTGCATGTTCTCACTCATAAATGGGAGTTGAACAATGAGAACATATGGGCACAGGGAGGGGAACATCATGCATTGGGGCTTGTCGGGGGGTGGGGGCCTAGGGAAGGGATAGCATTAGGAAAAATACCTAATGTTGATGAAGGGGTGATGGGTGCAGCGAACCACCATGGCACATGTATACTTATGTAACAAACCTTCATGTTCTGTACATGTATCCCAGAACTTAAATTATAATAATAAAAAAATTTAAAATACTTAAATGCTGATATGAAGTCAATAAATCTTATGTCACATGATAAAGCAGAAAGGAAATTAAATGAAGATATTTTATTAGTCCAAGTGTATACATGCACAAACATGTTTTTAACAAAAGAAGTAGGAAATATTCATGACAATTACAATCCTTGTGTCTGCAGCTGGTCACGTGGTCATAGCTGGTATTGATGATGACCTTCTTCTACTACCCATTCTATATTTCCTTTACCTTCAGCAAGCACCTCAGCAGGTGCTTGGTTTTTTCCCTGGTGGAGTAACCCAAACCTTCATTCCTGAAGGGTCTGGGTCATTTGTAGTCCTGCCTGGATTGGGCTATTGTAGTTACCCATTGACCTTAATAACAAAGCATGGTAATACTAAGAGACACCCTAATGTATCTCCTTTATTTTTTGCATACTCTTTCTTACCTCTGTTGTGGAGTAGTAGACTGATTTCATCTTGATAGCCTGGGTCAACCAACCCAGACAACACTGTAACTCTTTTCTTCCCTGTTGATTTAAAGGAAGGAAGAGCCGAAAGTGTCCAGGTGGCAATCTTAACTTCCAGTTTAATGGAATTGTTGTTGTGTCTTCTGGTGGCAGTGTTCCTCCCATCTGGAACTAAGACCTCTAGGCCAGCAGAACATAATGACGTGGGAACAGAAAGCAAAAATGTTGCTAGTGGATCACTAGGGGTGATTGTGAGTGATGTCACTTTCACTTTCACCCCTTGATTCCTGGACCTGAGAATTCTGGCTATGGGAGAAACAGTACGATATATTGGAAGCTGATTCAGAGTGTACATGGCCATCTGGAGAACTTTGCCCCAGCCCTGCAAAGAATTGTCACCTAGTTGGCATTGTAGTTGTGACTATAAAAGACCATTCCACCGTTCTATAATCCAGCTGCTTCATGATGATGGGGAACATGGTAAGACCAGTGAGTTCCATGAGTATGAGCCCGCTGCCACACTTCTTTAGCTGTAAAGTGAGTTCCTTGGTCAGAGGCAATGCTGTGTGGAATATCATGATGGTTGATAAGGCATTCCATGAGTCCACTGATAGTAGTCTTGGCAGAAGCATTGCATGCAGGATAGACAAATCCATATCCAGAGTGTCTATTCCAGTGCGGACAAATCTCTGCCCTTTCCATGGTGGAAGAGGTCCAATATAATGAACCTGCCACCAGATAGCTGGCTGATCATCCCTAGGAATGGTGCCAGATCGAGGGCTCAATGTTGGTTTCTGCTGCTGGTAAATTGGGCACTCAGCTGTGGCCATAGCCAGGTCAGCCTTGGTGAGTGAAAGTCCATGTTGTTGAGCCCTTGAGTAACCTCCATCAATGCCACCATGGCCACTTAGTTCATAGGTCCATTGGGTGATTACAGGGGTGGCTGGGGAAAGAGGCTGAGTGGTGTCTACAGAATGGGTCATCTTATCCACTTGATTATTTAAATCCTCCTCTGCTGAGGTCACCTGCTGGTGAGCACTCACATGGGATACAAATATCTTTAGAGTTTCTGACCACTCAGATAGGTCCATCCACATACTTCTTCCCCAAATTTCTTTGTCACCAATTTTCCAACCATGCTTCTTCCAAGTCTCTGACCATCCAGCCAAACCATTGGCTACAGGCCATTAATCAGTATATAATTGCATATCTGGCCATTTCTCCTTCTATGCAAAGTGCACAACCAGATGCACTGCTCAAAGTTCTGCCCACTGGGAAGCTTTCCCTTCACTGCTGTCCTTCAGGGATGTCCTTGAAAGGGACTGTAGTGCTGCAGCTGTCCACTTTTGGGTGGTGTCTGCATATTGAGCAGCACCATCTGTGAAGCAGGCCCAAGTCCTCTCTTCCTCTGTCAAATGACCATAAGGAACTTGCCATGAGGCCATTGGTGCAGGCACAGGAAGAGAAGGCAGTGTAGCAGGAGTAGAGACTATGGACATTTGAGCCACTTTCTTATGTAACTTACTTGTGGCTTCAGGACCTGCTTGAGCCTGATCACGTATATAACACTTTCATTTGATGGAATGCTGCTGTGCATGGCTAGATGGGTCAGAAAGCACCCAGTTCATGATAGGCAATTCAGGTCACATGGTGACTTGATAACTCATGGTCAAACATTCAGTGTCCACCAAAGCCTAATAACAGGCCAAGAGCCATCTCTCAAAAGGAGAGTAGTTATCTACAGAAGATGGCAGGGCCTTGCTCCAAAATCCTAGAGGCCTCCACTGTAATTCACCTATGGGAGCCTGCCAAAGACTCCAAACAGCATCCCTATCTGCCACTAACAACTCAAGCACAATTGGATCTATTAGGTCATATGGCCCGAGTGGCAGAGCAGCTTGCACAGCAGCCTGGACCTGTTGCAGAGTCCTTTCCTGTTCTGGACCCCACCCAAAACTGGCAGCCTTTTGGGTCACTCGATAAATGGGCCAGAGTAACACACCCAAATGAGGAATGTGTTGCCTCCAAAATCCAAACAGGCCCGTTGGGTGTTGTGCCTCTTTCTTGGTCGCAGGAGGGAAAAATTGCAGCAACTTATCCTTCACTTTAGAAGGAATATCTCGACAGGTCCCACACTACTTGATCTGTAGAAATTTTACTGAGGTAGAAGATCCCTGAGTTTTAGCCAGATTTATTTCCCATTTCCCATCCTCTGGCATGCAAACGTCTCACCAATAAGTCCAGTGTGTTTGGTACTTCTTGCACACTGTATCCAATCAGCATAATGTCATCAATGTAATGGACCTGTGTGATATCTCATGGAAGCAAAAAGCAATCAACTTCTCTTGAATAAGATTATGACACAAAGGCAGAGAGTTGATATACCCCTGAGGTAGGACAGTAAAGGTTTATTACTGGCCTTGCCAGCTGAAGGCAAATTGCTTCTGGTGGGCCTTAGGAACAGGAATGGAGAAAAAGGCATTTGTCAAGTCAATGGCTGCATACCAGGTACCAGGAGATGTGTTAATTTGTTCAAGCAAATTGGTACATCTTGTACAGGAGCTGCAATTGGAGTCACCACTTGATTAAGCTTACAATAATCCACCATCATTCTCCAAGATCCATCTGTCTTCTGCACAGACCCAGTGGGAGAATTGAACAGGAATGTGGTGGGAATCGCCACTCCTGCATCTTTCAAGTCTTCGACGGTGGCATTAATCTCCACAATCCCTCCAGGAATGTGACATTGTTTTTGATTTACTATTTTTCCAGTTAGAGGCAGCCTTAATGGCTTCCATATGGCCCTTCCCACCATAGTAGCCCTCACTCTACCAGTCAGGGAGCCAATGTGAGGGTTCTGCCAGCTGTTAAGTATGTCTATGCCAATTATGCATTCTGGCACTGGGGAAATGACCACAGGATGAATCCAGGGAGCCAGTGGACCCACTGTAAGTCATATCTGAGCTAAAACTCCATTAATTACCAGACCTCCATAAGCCCATACATTAACTGGATTACCACAATGACATTTTACGTCCCCTGGAATAAACATCAGCTCAGAACCAGTGTCCAGCAGTCCCAGAAATGTCTGATCATTTCCCTTTCCTCAGCACACAGTTACACTGTTAAAAGGCTGGAGGTCTCCTTGGGGAAGGATGGGAGAAAGATTCACTGCATAAATTATCAGTAAGGTAGTGGGGTCCTTCCTCAAGGGGACCTGGTCTCCTCTTCATTCAAGGGGTTCTGGGTCAGTAAACTGGCTCAAGTCTGGAATCAACTGAGGGGGCGTGATTCTTTATTTTTATAATTCAAATCAGTGTTTTGTCCATTCAACCTAGAAGTATTGTTTGTGTACTGTAAGTAGGAATGCAGTAGGCTTCCTATCAAGTTTACTTCTAAGAACATTATGATTAATTAATTAGCCAATGCCAGGGCTCTACACAAGTCATACTATTCTGATTGCCTCTTTGCCTCTGTTTTCCATTACAGTAGCTATACCCACCTTGCCTTTGACAGTTGACTGCTGCCACTTGGCCCCTACCACCTCAGAATCCAATTATTCCCATTGTATTTAGATTTTGTAGTTGAGTGACTGTGGTTCCCACTATTAGCTCTGACATAGAGAGAAGAGGAATTGCAGGGTTTACGAAGATTCAGGTGCTGCCCTCACAAATCTATTTCTCAAGGCTTTGGTCAAGGGTGTATCTTCTAGACTCCCCTAGATTTGATCAATAGGTCTAAAGTGACTAATCCACTCCACCATCCCAATCTCCTTCACATTAAACCAAGGGAGATCAGGCATTTTCAACTTACTCATGGGAAGCCATCTTTTAATCCATATTTCAGCTAACCAAGCAAATAAACTCTCAGAACCTTTTTTAACTCCCCGAGCTGCAACATTAAATGCAGAGTCCCTACTTAGTGGACCCAAATCAGCAAATTCAGCCTGATCCAAATCTATGTTCTTTCAACCATTATCCCACATCCCTAATATTCATTTCCATGCCTGTTCTCCAGATTTCTGTTTTTATAAATTAGAAAAGTCAAGCAGTTCTTTTCAAGTGTAGCATACCTCCTTATGGATCACACTCTCAACCTCACCTTTAGGTGCCCTCCAGGACTTTAGTTATAGGTCTAGAAGCAAACAGGGGTGTTGGTGGTTGTTCCTGAGGAGAATCAACATTATCTTGCCTGGCAAATGCCTCAGGGAAGGCCATTGCTGTTACTTCAGGCAGTTCAGTGTTTATATCCTCAGACAAAAGTGGAAAGGCTGATTGCAGCATGGGTCAGGGAGAGGATGTTGCTACTACTGAGGGTGGGGAAGCTGTTTATTCTGGCAAAAAATAAAAAATTATAAGATTAATCAGAGTTTACAAACTCAGTGTTTCCAGCTTCATCAGGGTCCTTCCTTATGCCCCCATTCCAAGTTTCAGGGTCCCATTCTTTTCCAATCGATGCCCTCACTTTAACAGTAGACACCTGGCAAAGCTGTGCATTCACCTTTCATTGCAGGTCAGCCACTCCCATAAGAGCTTGTGATATTTTTCCACAATTTCAGCTCTTTCTCTACAGAAGACTCGCACTCAGGGCAATCTTAGCAGATTTGAGGCTCAGTATCTGCTTCTGAAGCCGGAAGACAGAATTTCCGAATTCATCATTTTCTGTCATCACTTTGTCTACTGAACTTAGGAGCAACCAATCAACATCATTGTGTTCCTTGGTTCTCCACATATGGTCAAAAATGTTATGTATAGAGTCGCTAAACTCCTTGCCTCTCATGAGCAGTGAATCAGGAGTGTCAAATGCATTTATTTTGCATAACTCACTAAACAGTTCATGCCAAGGACTATTAATGTTCTCCATACTATTGGAAATAGAGTCTTTAGCATTTTGGGGTCTAATTATATTAAGCACCCAACTCCAGAAACCTCCAAACCAACAAAAGAGCTCCATCTTTAATATTCTGCTCCTCTAGAACCACTTCTGATTCCAAAATCTGTATTAATCAGGGTTCTCTACAGGGATAGAACTAATGGAATAGATATATACATATATAAAGGGGAGTTTATTAAGTATTAACTCACACAATCACAAGGTCCCACAATAGGCCATCTGCAGGCTGAAGAGCAAGGACTAAGGACAGTCAGTCCAAGTTCCAAAACTGAAGAACTTGGAGTCCAATGTTTGAGGGCAGGAAGTATCCAGCACAGGAGAAAGTATAAGCTGGGAGGCTCGGCCCATCTCTCTTTTCATATTTTGCTTCCTACTTATATTCTAAGCCATGCTGGCAGCTGATTAGATTATGCCCAACCAGACTAAGAGTGGGTCTTCCTTTCCCAGCCCACTGACTCAAATGTTAATCTCCTTTGGCAACACCTTCACAGACACACCCAGAATCAGTATTTTGTATCCTTCAATCCAATCAAGCTGACACTCAATATTAACCATCACAATCACTAATCAACAAAGAAATGAAAATCAAAACCACAATGAGGTATCATCTCACACCAGTTAGAATAGGTATTATCAAAGAGACCAAAATAATAATAATAAATGCTGGCAAGGATGTGGAAAAAAGGAAAGTCTTACACACTGTTGGTGAAAATGTAAATTAGTATAGCTATTATGGAAAACAGTGTGGAGGAGTCTCAAAAAACTAAAAATAGAATTTTCACATGATTCAGCAATCCCACTATTGGGTATTTATCTAAAGGAAAGGAAATTAGTATATCAAACAGATATCTGCACTCTTATGTTTATCACAGCAGTATTCACAAAAGTCAAAATATAGAATCAAGCTAAGTGTCTATCAACAAATGAATGGACAAACAAATGTGTGTGTATATATATATGTAGCTATACACATACACGTATGTATCTATACACACCAACATACACACATGCACAATGGAATGCTATTCTGCCATTAAAAAAAAATAAAATCCTCTGATTTATAGCAATGTGGATGAGCCTGGAGGATATTATATTAAGTGACGTAAGTCAGGCACAGAAAGATAAGTAGTACCTGTCCTCATTCATATATGGGAGCTAAAATAGTTGAGCTTATGGATATAGAGGATGGAATTGTTTTTACTAAAGCCTGGGAAGAGTAGCCGGAGGAGGACACTAGGGAGAGGTTGGTTACTGGGTACAAAATTACAGGCAGATGGAAGGAATCAGCTCTGGTGCTCTATGGCACTGTGGAGTGACAACAGTTAGCAATAATTTATTGTATATTTTTGAGTAGCTGGAAGAGAAGATTTTTAATTTTCCCAGAACAAAGAAATGATAAAGATTTGAGGTGATATATATGCTATTAACCCTAATTTGATCATTACACATTTTAGACATTTATTAAAACATAATTCTGTACCTTATAAATATGTATAATTAGCACATGTCAATTAAAATAAATAACCAATAGGTCAGAAAAACCACAAAGAAAATTAGCAAATATTTTGAAGTGAATGGAAGTAAAAAATATCAAAATTTATAATGTATCAATAAAACGGCACTTAGAGGGAAAATTTATAGCTTTAAGTGCCTATATTGGAAAAGAATAAATATCATAAGTCAATAATCTAAGCTTCAAATTTAAGAAATGAGAAAATAAACCTAAACTCTAAAGCCATAGCAAAATATGGAAGGTAGTAATAAATATTAGAGAAAAAATCAATAAAATCAAAATTTTAAAAAATAAAATCAATTTAACAAAATATTGGCTTGTTGAAGATATCAACAAAATTAACCAAATATTCGCTAATTTTCTTTTATTACTTAGACTGACATAGTAAGTAAGGTAAAAGAGATTTCTAAAATTAAAAATGAGAGTGGGCATTATCACCAAATTGATTAAAATAATTTTCAGAAATACTATAAATAACTTCCTATCAGTAAATTATACAACTTTTATGAAAAAGAAAAATTTCATAGTATGAGTGGGAAAAAAAAAATGGTTTTTCCTCTGTTTTCACACCTCAACAATCAACTTAGAGGAATTTTGTAACCAAATGTGTAGGGATTTCTCCCCATTAACAAGCAAGCAATCAGTTCTGCAGTGGACACCAGCTGGGTGTCCTCCAACTAAATTCTGACACTATCCACCTGGAGACAGCTAAAGGCCACACAGGCTAAGTAAGGGCTCAGTCCCACAGGACTGTCCCCACTTGAGACACCAGTCACAAGTCCAGGGCTGCAGAACTTCTAACTAGCTGGCTTCAATTTGGGACTCCTAGGACCCTCTCTTTGGATTCAATTAATTTACTAGAGTCACTCACAGAACTCAGGGAAGCACTTAGTTATGTTTGTCAGTTGATTATAAAGGGTATTACAAAGGATACAGATGAAGCAATGCATAGGGTGAGCTATGGGGAAAAGGGCACTAAGCTTCCATGCCCTCCCCAGGGACGACAAGCTCCAGGAATCCCACATGTTCAACTACCTCAGAAGCACTTCTAACCTTGTCCTTTTGGGTATTATGGAAGCTTCATTATGCAGGTATGATTGATTAAACCATTGGTCATGGGTGATCAGCCTAATCCTTCAGCTCCTCTTCCCTCCCTAAATGTCGGGGCAAGCCTAAAAATGTGAACCATCTAATCGCGTCTTTTCTTGTGACCAGCACCATCCTGAAGTTACCTGGGGCTGCCATCCAACAGTCAACTCATTAGCATACAAAAAGACAGCAGTTTAAAGAGTCTAAGAATTGTAGAGGTTTATGATGTCAGGAAACAGCATTGAAGACCAAACATGTATTTCACAATATCACACACAAAAACACACAAATTACCAAAATTGATTCAATAATGAATTAAAAGTCTCATTTATCCCATATGAGTATGGGTTGAAATATTGGAACCTCAGTTGTGATACAGAATTTTGGCTGGGACAGCACCTAACAGGGTTTTCAGTTGATTTACCACATTTCTGGGAGCCTTGTATGATGGACGTAGTGAAGTCGGAGACTCTCAAAGTGGTGGTAAAATTTAGGAGACAAAGTCATGAATCATTTTATAAAACTTTTTATTTTAAAATAATTTCAGGATAGGTACAGTGGCTCACGCCTATAATTCCAGCACTTTGGGAGGCCAATCACCTGAGGTCAGGAGCTCAAGACCAGCCTGGCCAACATGGTGAAACTTTGTCTCTACTAAAAATACAAAAATTAGCCAGGCGTGGTGGCAAGTGCCTGTAATCCCAGCTACTCAGGAGGCTGAGACAGGAGAATCACTTGAACCTGGGAGGCAGACGTTGCAGTGAGCCGAGATCATACCACTGCACTCCGGCCTGGGCAGCAAAGTGGAACTCCATCTCAAAAAAAAAAAAGAAAAAGAAAAGAATTTCACACTTACAGAGAAGTTGGATGAATAGCAAAGAGCACTGTTTACCCAGATTCCCTTATCCTGAACATTTCATTCCATTTGCTTTCTCTGTATATATATTAATACATGACTACTCATTTTTTCTGAACATTGAAAAGTAAGTTGCATATGTTACCACTTTTTACCCCTTCAGTGAGTATTTCCTTAGGAGAAGGATGTTGTCTTCAATCCCCACAGTGCAGGTATCAGCTTCAGTAAATTGAAGATTTGTATAGAACTTGTATTTAAGCTGCCAGCTTCATTTCTTGTCTATTTACACAATAATGTCTTTTATTGCATTGTTTTTCTTCCAGTACAAGATCCCATTTGGTATTTAGCTATCCTATCTGGACTAACCTTTAATTTTTTCTACTTTTATGGCATGATTATTTTGAATAATAAAGTATTTAGGCTATTTTCTATACCATCTTGTATTCCCTGGAAATTCTCTTTCTGCAGTTTATCTCTCTTTACATTTGGAAGAGTGTTTTTAACATTGAGAGTCCTGGAGTTTTTAGGGCCAGTAGGAACCACAACTAGGCCATAAATGACAATTTTACGGAGATGCCAGGGTGTGCAGAGGAAAGTTTCTGAACAGAAGGCCTACCTGCAGAGAAGAAAGAGTAGACCATGGGGAGAGGATATGAAGAGTAAGTCCTTTGAGGAGAGGGGACTATGGAGATTCAGCTGATGCAAAGAAAGGAATCTGTCAACTCTGCTAAAGACTCATCGCCTGCATGGGAACGGTTTGGTGTCCTGGATTGAGGATGATTACTTAGAATTACAGCGGAATTGAGGAATTTAAAGCAAGAACTTGATACAGTGCTTGATTTCAGCGGTTTATCATGTTGATAATGAAGCTGTCAATGTAGCAACTGTTATATGTCTGACAAATAGAGGAAGATAAATCTGATAGCCAGCTAGATAGATAGATGCTCATTAATTAATTTTAAGAATTATTTGAAGTTTAGTGGAAATTTTGGTGAAAACTTAGAAAGTAAAAGACAAATAAAAAGGAATGAGATCATGTCCTTTGCAGGGACATGGATGAAGCTGAAAGCCATAATCCTCAGGAAAATAACACACGAATAGAAAACCAAATACCGCATGTTATCACTCATAAGTGGGAGTAGAACAATGAGAACACATGGACAGGGAGGGGAACATCACACACCAGACCCTTTTCGGGGGTGGTAGGGTAAGGGGAGGGAACTTAGAGGGTAGGTAAATAGGTGCAGAAAACCACCATGGCACATGTATACCTATGTAACAATTCATGTACTGCCCATGTATCCTGGTACTTAGAGAAAAATTTAAAAAGAAAGTAAAAGTCAAAATTAAGGAAACTGTCACAGAGAAAAGAACTACAGGTGTAAAAGAGAAAGAAGAAAAGTAAGCATATCATTTCATAAAAGAGCCAAGAACTCATAAAAGCTTTGAGTATACTAAAGAAAATGCTTCACCCACTCTCCAAATTGAAATGAGGTTGAGTTAGCAACTTGGGAGATTTGAACTACTCTATAATTATGGGTGAAATTATGATGAGGATGCTAAGGAAAAGGGAACCTTGAAGATAGAGACCAGCAAAATGGGACACTTGCATGGACTGAGACGGCAGACTTGAGAAGCTTCAGGGCACTAAGTAGCTCAACAGAGACTTGATAAACAAACAATTCCTGCATTCTTGGGTGGGAGTGGGTGTGTATGTTAAAAGACATGCTATGGGCCCTGATAGCACCTCTCTCCATCTTTGTCACTCTTTGTGCCTTTAATAGAGGCTACACTACTCAGTCATGTTTTTCTGTAGCAGTAAGTTATTTTGGGTAAACTTGAAGGGAGGCTGGATTTATGTGTGGTTGATGCGAGGCAAGGCCAGATTATGTAGGATGGCTGGTATTAAAAACAAAAGTGATTTTGAGAGTCTGAAGATTGTGCGTGTGCACATGAAATCAAAACATGAAATCCACAGGCTTGGAGATGACATCTCTTCCCAATTTCATGTAGCACTCAGGTCTGTCTCTGGCCATGGGCTAGAAAGTGGACTCAATGGTTGAAATATGAAAATCGATCTCAGGCTTAGGTTAGGTTTCTTCTCTTACTCCACTTGACAAAATAGCCAAACTGAGAAGGAGTTCAGTGGTAGACACATATTATTAAAACAGTGGCATTCTGAAATTTAGAAAATTAGAAAATAACAGGCACAAAGTCATGTAGGCTTTATGCATGGGAATGAGGGACTATATATTGTAGGGTGTTTTGTGTGGTGGGCCCTGAGATGATTGGGATAAAGCTGAAACTAAAAATGATTGATTAGGCATCTTAATACTTGGGGTGTTAATCTGCCTAGGAATAAACTTTGAGCCTGACAATGTTATCACCCTTCTGGACAGGCTCCTTGAAGAAGGAAGGCACTCCCAGGGAGACTTTGCCCAGTGCATGTCTTGTTGACTTCATTACAGGCAGAGATAATTTAGGTGTCAACAATGGCATGTTTACAGTGCAGCTACACAGTGCCAAAAGAACACATGAGACAAGGTAAGAAAAATGTGGGTTAAGTGAGCAGGAAACAAAAAAGAATAAAGAGTATAAAGAATGGTTGATGGGAAGGAATTGGATGATCCTCATATCCCCTAATTGAGTCTCCCACCTTCTGATCTTCATGACTTTGGTAGAGCCACGACAGGTTTCCTCCAAGGATGCCCTTAGCTCATGCACCAAGGTAGGGCCCACATTTTTTTCCTGAAGTTACAGTGTTTCTAGGGTCACCTTGGACTCCTTATTAGCCCACTGAAGCCAACATGGCAAAAGACATCTCATTGCCATCCATATCAGCTGAGATAAAAATATTGAATGACCACATGTAGGATTTACTGATGAAGAGTTTTCAAAGAGGTAGAAGTCACCAAAGAAAGGAACAAGGTTTTGTGGGAGGTCCTCAAGAGTAGTATGATGACAGAAGTCCCTCAGCCACCTGATATACCACTGCTGGTCTTCATGCCTAGAGGAGGAACCAGGCAGAGGCAACGTGGCGCATCCTGGCCCTGTCCTACTGTTATGGGAAAGGGGTCCTGATCCAGACTCCAAGAGATAGTTCTTGGATCTCATGCAAGAAAGAATTCATGACAACTCGGTAAAGTGAAGGCAAGTTTATTAAGAAAGTAGAAGAATAAAGGAATTACTACTCCATAGACAGAGCAGCCCCAAGGGCTGCTGGTTGCCCATTTTTATGGTTATTTCTTAATGATATGCTAAATGAGGGGTGGATTATTCGTGCCTCCCCCTTTTAGACCATCTAAGGTAACTTCCTGACTTGCCATGCATTTGTAAACTGTCATGTTGCTGGTGGGAGTGTAGTAGTGAGGATGACCAGAGGGCACTCTTGTGGTCATCTTGGTTTTGGTGGGTTTTAGCCAGCTTCTTTACTGCAACCTGTTTTATCAGCAAGGTTTTTATGACTTGTATCTTGTGCTGACCTCCTATCTCATTCTGTAACTTAGAATGCCTTAACTGTCTAGTAATGCAGCCCAGTAGATCTCAACCTCATTTTACCCAGCTCCTATTTAAGATGAAGTTGCTCTGATTCACACACCTCTGACATTTCCCCCTCCCGTTTAAAAGAGAACCCTTAATCCTAAGGGTTGCAAAGGGAGGAAGATCCATTTTCTGTAACTTCTTCAGGCTGAATAGGGGCGATAATATTCCTGCCTAGCTATTAGGGTCTCTTGTGTTCAGAGTAGAGAGGTGCTCAGTCAGAAAGCATCAGTATGCCAGGGGTCATTCATGACTCTTGAGTTCTGAAAAGAGATGATAGCTGAAAGGTTAATAAGAGTTCAATTTAAGAAAACATTGAGTAAGCTTATTCTGCATTCCTATAAAATGAGTACAGCAACAATACATTCCACAAGAGTAAAGCAATATAAGTAAAATTATCCCCAGTAAACTAAGTGAGAAGGCTTTCCATGAACTGGGCAACTGCTGGAACCAAGCTGATGTGGGATTGCTAGCTGATGGCAATGTGCCCAGAATTAGAATATTTATCCAGATTTTTACATGACCTATCTCTCTTGTTTCTTCTGAGCAGCAGTCAGATATCACTGGTTGGTTCACAGGAATAAGCAGGGTTAGCTTAAATTGCAGAAACAAAGTTAATCAATGAGACTAGAATCTAATAACAAGTGTACCATAGTTCTGAAACATAACATTTCTCTCTCCAGCTTCCCATTTTTACCAAAGATAAATAATGGTAAGACTGATTTGTTTTATTATACTTGGCCTGATTATGTGTATAAAGTGCAGCAAGAATAATTATTTTTCAAACAAGTTCTTTGTAAATTGGCTTTGATGAAACTCCGTTCCATAGAAGGAATCTCAGATAAGACTTTTTTAAAGCCAGGACGTGCCATGGGTTTGTACCCTCAAATACCTATAAGTTGAGTAAATTTCTATTTTCTTGAGGTCTCAAAATAACTTGGGGCTCCTGGACCACAGGTCAGAAATGTTGTACAGGGACTGTGTAGGCAAGGTCTGACGCCAGTTCCCCAAAGGGCTTTTATTGACTTTACAAAGCAAGTCTGATTCCTTAAGGAAAGCATCCCATTCTCTTTACAACTTTTGTTAAAGAGCAGATCAGTGCTCTAAGAAAAACCTGTTGTGCTTGTATTTCAATGTTTAATTTATGGAAAAAAACTGAATAATATTGCTTTTACTTTAGCCAATATATTCACACACAGAATCTCTTTTACAATTAAATTTTTACAAACCTTCCATAACTTATTCAAATCTTTAGCTTTATTCTAACTTAAAACAATGCTTTTAATCTAAGCCAAAACAAACAAACAAACAAAAAACACATTACCATACCTTCTTATAATCTTTTACCAAAAATATATTATACTTTCCTTAGACACCTTGCATGTAAAACTTCTGTAGTCTCAATCATATGTTATACTGTTAACTCTTAGCAACTTCCACTTTTGGTGAAAACCTTGGTAAGTTTGGGTTTTTAATTGTGTACTAGGTATGGAGCCAAGCCTAGGACACACCAGGCAGAAGTGCAGATAAGAGCTGACTCTCCAGCATAGCTACAGGATGTAGCTAACTCCACATGTCCCCAGGCCTTATCTAGAATCTAATGCTTCAAAATGGGTAAATTGGGCCGGGTATGGTGGCATATGCCTGTAATACCAGAACTTTGGGAGGCAGAGGCAGGTGGATCACCTGAGGTCAACAGTTCAAGACTAGCCTGGCTAACAAGGCGAAAGCCCATCTCTACTAAAAATACAAAAAAATTAGCCAGGTGTGGTGGCATGTGCCTGTAGTCCCAGCTACCCAGGAGACTGAGGCAGGAGAATCGCTTGAACCTGGGAGGCAGAGGTGGCAATGAGCCGAGAACACGCCTCTGCACTGCAGCCTGGGCAACAGAGTGAGACTCCGTCTCAACAAACAAACAAACAAACAAACAAAGTAGGTAAATTGAACAATTTCCAAAAGTCAAAGAAGCAGTTTATGACCTTAAATCATTTAGTGCACTTAATACCTGACCTGTATAATTTAGACCAAATGTCCTTATTTTACCAATAATCTTTAAAACTGTTTTTATTTCCCAAAGATTACTTAGATCTCATGAACTATAAGGCGTTACACTTTTTACTTTTCTGACAAAATATTTGATTTAAGCTTTTATTATTATTAAACTGATTAAAGCTTTTTCATATGTAAACATAACACACTTAATATACATAAATACACAGACAGACAGAAGATAAAGGATTATCCCCTAAGCTGGAACCGAACCCTGAACCTGGGCCTCCATTGTGAACAGAGAGAGCACAGCCATATGGTTACAAGTAAAGCTCCCAAGGACATGACTGACCAGTTTGCTGGTTTGTCTTAACAGGGGGCGTTTAAGTGTCCTAAGCCCTGTTGTATCCTAAAGTACCCCTCATTATGACAGAACAATACAGAAAGGCAAATTCATAGCACAGAGGACAACAGATTCGCTATAGCTTAAGAATAGCCTCACAAATTATTTTGCCCATTAATTAAAACTTTACAGGAGATAAACAGTGATCTTGTCCATTCAACCAGTTTGCACACAGAGAGAAAGGAAAGCATTGCCTGAGGCAGGGTGGGGAAAGTGAGGTGCTCAGGGATGCCAGAGAAAGACCCACCCATTGCATCTACAGTGAAAAGTTCAGAGGCTGCCTGTCTGTCATGAAGGGATCTTTTCCAGCAGTCCCATCATCTCTCAAGTTTCTCCTTTTAGGGAGGAGAAAGATCCCCATGTCCCACAATCCTGTACATGCGGAACCCTGTCCATCCACAGCCATCAGCAAAGGCGATTAATCCAAAAAGAATGGCAGTTAACATCCCATAGTGCCAAATCCGTTCTTAACCGAAAGGGACTTTACTGAGAGGGGCCTCCAACATTCTAAATCTTAGAAGGGACTCTAACCCAATCCCATCCTTTACCGGGGTACCCTACCACTTACCCAAAGTCATCCAATCAGTGCTGTAGTCTATTTCCTTTGGGTCGGGGGGTGTCCTCAGTATCATCCCTTTAGGGTTCACCAGAAATATATCAACGGACCTCAACACTTACCCAAAGTTAGCTTTCAGGTCAGGGGTTTTCTCACTATAGTTGCTTCCGTGGTCACCAGAAAGATTTTACAGCATCCCAACACTTACCCAAAGTTAGCCTTTAGGTTGGGGTTTCTGCACAATTGTCCCTTTGCGGTCACCAGAAAGATATTACAGGAAAGGGGTCCTGATCCAGACCCCAAGACAGGGTTCTTGGATCTCGCACAAGAAAGAATTCAGGGTGAGTCCATAGGGTAAAGTAAAAGCAAGTTTATTAGGAAAGCAGAGGAATAAATGAATGGTTACCCCATAGACAGAGCAGCCCTAAGGGCTGCTGGTTGCCGAATTTATGGTTATTTCTTGATGATATGCTAAACAAGGAGTGGATTATTCATGCCTTCCCTTTTCAGACCATATAAGGTCACTTCCTGACGTTGCCAGGGTATTTGTAAACTGTCGTGGCACTGGTGGGAATGTAGCAGTAAGGACGACCAGAGGTCACTCTTTTGGTCATCTTGGTTTTTGATAGGTTTTAGCCGACTTGTTTACTGCAACCTGTTTTATCAGCAACGTCTTTACGACCTATATCTTGTGCTGACCTTCTATCTCATTCTGTGACTTAGAACGCCTTAACTGTCTAGGAATGCAGCCCAGTAGGCCTCAGCCTCATTTTACCCAGCTCGTATTTAAGATGGAACTGCTCTGGTTCACACGCCTCTGACACTAATACCTTTACCCTGCCCTATGTGCTGAATCAATGGCTTAGAAAGAAACGTTCTAATATTTGAATTTTTACTTATTTTTTTATCCCCAAATCCCCTTTCTAACTCAGTTTAAGTAATTGAGAGGCTTATCTCCTGAGTTTAAGAACTTCTCTTGGTTCTCCGTCTTGTTTTCCAGATCTTCCTATTCATTTTGCCCATGAAACTGTGAGCTCTATGAGGGCAAGGATCACATCTCTTTTCTTCTCTGTTGTGTCACCATCACTGGAAACAGAGAAAGCCTGGCAAAGTAAGTGTTCGAAGCTCAGAACCTTTGCCTGAGTTGGTCTGCTTCTTCCACCCTCTCATCTGTGGGTCCAATGAGGACATCTGGGACCACAAAGGCTACTGGCAGGCATGCCTGTTTCAGTGAAAATGAAACGACTAGAGGAGAATGCTCTGGCTAGTTTGTGGATGTGAAACTGATAGCAAGCTTTCATGTTTCAGGTTGTTTTTTTGTTTGTTTGTTTGTTTTTCTATATATAAACACTGCTGCTCTTTGGAGGGTTAGGTGCTTGCCTCCTGAAACAGCACCTTAATCTCCCTGGAATTAAATTTCATGACTGCCTTGCAGAAACTGTCATGGGTAGGAATAGGATCCTCCATTTGGAGGGGTTATGGTGTGTAGCTTCTTCAGGTCTCTGAGGCTGAAAATCCCCTGGCTCCTTGTATCACCTCCAGGAGCTGTAACTTCAGGAGCTGTAACTTCATTATGCAGTGATTATTGTCATTTATGGGGAAGGACTGAGTATTTGCAATGGATAGGATCAGAGCTCCCTCCCATTATACACACAGTCACTCAGAAGGATTCTTATTTGTGGCTTTCACTTTTCATTTGGCTTCTTCTGCTCAGGTCAAAGAGATTAAACTTAAGAAACTAGGGGAAGAAAAAAAATATTAGTACTTTTTGGTTTGTTTGTTTCAGTATTTCTTCTAATCTTTTCTGAGGACAGCTTAGGGTTATAAAGAAAAGTTTAGACTATAGGCCTGTTTTGTTATTATTCTCTATATGACATTCAGCAAACTGATGACTCACAGTCCCTATTTCTTCAGCTATGAAATAGAAATATCAACTAATCAGATGGGTAGTTGTAAATGAAAGGGAAACCCAGTTATTAGTTGTTTTATTATCCTGGGGATCCTTTGTCTCACTAGGCCATCTCCCTGGTCTCCAGAACCCATGGATGAGAATCTCAACACCTCCTTAAGTTGCTTTAAAAAATCTACTCCTGCCAGGCACATTGACTTACACCTATCATCTTAGCACTCTGGGAGGCTGAGGCAGGAGGATTGCTTGAGCACATGTTTGAGATTAGCGTGGGCAGCATAGTGAGATCCTGCCTTTACAAAAATAAAAACAATTAGCCGGGCATGATGGCTCTTGCCTAGAGCCCCAGCTACCCAGGAAGCTGAGACAGAAGGATTACTTCAGCCCAGGAGATCAAGGCTGCAGTGAGCCATGATTGCTCCACTGCACTCCTGCCTGGGTGAGAGCGTGAGACCCTATCTCAAAAAAAAAATAAAAAAAAAAAAAAATCTACTCCTACAAGTGTCTTCATAAGCAATGTCAATTTTACTGAAGCTTTTATAAGATTAAAGAGGAAATTTATGTTATATACATGATTCTTTTTTTAACTTTCATTACTCATTGTTGCTCTCCCAAAGACCTTCAGCTGAGCAGCCCTGGGTATGATGGAGCCAGGAGTGCTTTCTAACTCTTCCTCAGCAGAGGGACTGGTCTACCTGGACTTTCTCATTCCCTTCCTAGGAAACTTGAATTCCTTACTCTACTGTTACTATGCAGAATAGCTTTCTACTCTTTGAAGCCTTGGGGTGCTGAAACCCTAAGGGGACTTCTAAAAACAAATCAGACAGTTCTCTTTAATGAATAAGTTGTCTTTGTTATAAAGAAAATTTAAAAATTTCTATAGCATCAGATGTCCTGGATTAAAATTCTGATTCTACAATTCACTAGTTTATGACCTTAGGCAGATTACTTCCCCTTGTAGAATTTTAGTTTCCCTATCTGTAAAACAAGAACAAAAGAATTTATGTTACATTGCATGTGTTTGATAGGGAGCAATATTGCTATTTCGTATGTTTTTACATGAGTCAGATGATATCATATATGTCGAAATGGTAAAGATTTCAGGTATTGTTAGGAAAATATTTTTATTTGGGTACACGATAAGGTAGGGAGAATTTCTAGAGTCAACAAAGCAGAGTTATCTGTGACAAGAAACAGTTCTGGCTGGATTTTGGAAGTGTGAGAATTTTTTTATATGTCCAGCACCCTTCTAAATTTCAGAGAATGTATTATCTCCCCCATATTACTCTCAGGCCAAAGTAGCATCACTATTTTTTCTTACTAGGATGAGTCCATACTAGTTCATGGGGTAGTCTTTCAGCTTAACCAGAGGTCTAGTCAATGGGATTCAATCCCACAAACATTTACCAAACTTCAATCTGATAGGTTTTGATTGATGGTGTCATCTGCTGTATGGTGGACAAGGAGATGTGCCACCCAGATTTCTCTTCAGGAAAGGGCTTTTTGCCCCAGTTGTCAGCGGGCAGCTTCTGCTGACAGTCTCTCCAGGCTTTGCCTCAGCAGCAGAAAGACACCCAAGGGCATGCCCTTCTTAGGGACCCTCATATACCATGACTGATAAAGGTAGGGGCCCGAAGATCCAAAGACCAGGTTATTTTGGCCCATCGAAGAACAACTCTGTGGGGTTGGCTGAGGCTTTGTCAGGCTGCATCCCAGTTCAAATCTGCATCTGCCCAGCTTTTCCTTCTTCAACTTTCCCTCCATGTTTGTTGATCTCTAACAAAATCCTACAAGCCAAACTTTGTCGCAATGTCTGCTTCCAGAGAAGCCAACATATATTATTTAGGGCCTACATCCTTGACCTTTTAATGAATTCCTAGGTCCCTGCTAAACATTGTGGGGTTTATAAAGGAGGTGTACCTATTCTTGTCCCCTAGAAACTCCCTAGGAACACAGAATACACACACACACACACATGCTCACACACGTACACATAAATACATGTGTAATAAAATAACTAAATAATAATGTGATCTTATTTAGGTGATAATATGCAAATATAAGCGATTGTGTGAGAAAATGACAGGCAGAGAGATATACAGAAAATCTAAAAGGCCAGGCTGGTTCAGGGAAAGGAGATGGGCTTGAGTGGACTCTGAGGGTTGGGAAGAATTGGGAAAAGCTCTCTAACATGTAATTTAAAATGTTTTCCCTTTTAAGAGAAAATGTGCAGACTGGCCTTCTCAATTCATGATAAATAAACAGATTAAATGCAGGTACTAATCCCACGAGCTCTTGCAGTTCATCCGGAAATTGCAAAATGGGAGCCTAGAAATCTGGAAGACTGCAGCAGGACCAAGAAGCCACGTTCATTTAATACAGATGAACTGGCAGCTTAAAGGTCATCGTGATGTATTGGATATGGAACGTGTTGGGCAGCCTTAAGGAGATTCTGGAAGGTTGCAAATAGGAAGGTTTGGCAAACACCATGTCTGTGCTCACTCACCGGGCTCCAAAACTGACTTCCCACTTGGTTACAAATGTTGAATGACAGGACTCCTGTCAGATAAAATCCTGGATCCCCTCAATACACACAGAAGAAGGTGAGGTCTAATCAGCATTTGTCGAATGGGCGAATCAATGAACAGGCAGAAGAAAACACTCTTCCAAGCTGCCTTACTCTTTTATTCATTCAAACATTCATTCCACATTATTTATTGAAAGCATACTATGTGTCAAGGACTGTCTAAACACTGCACTCAAAGGTCATTAAGGTCTAGCAGGAGTGAGAGATCATAAAATATAAAAAATCAGAAAGACAAATGATTACTATTTGTGATAAGTGCTATAGCATCAATAAATAGGGCAAAAATGAGGACAAGCTCCTCAACACAGGCCGGTGGGGAAGGGCTTTCCAAAGAAGGAGACAAGTAGGTAGAAACCATAGAACCAGGTGGGAAGGTAGCAGGTGAGGTGAGGGAATTACATTTTAGGCAGGAAGAAGAGCTTGTGGAAGGAGTCTGAGAGAGAAGATAGTGTAGAACATTTGAAAAATTATGAAAAAGCCAGGCGGCTAGAAAAGAGCGAGGAAGGGGCAGGTAGCTCAAGTGAGGATGGAAAAGAAGCAGGATAGATCACTCAGGGCTGTGTCAGGAGTTTGGATGCAACCCATGGGCAAAGGGAATCTCATTACATGTGAACAATGATCCAATTAAATGTAAAAGCACATTCTTTCTGCAGGGTGAAGGAGAGCTGATCCCAGATGGCTTGACCAAAGTCTTTGGAAGGCCCCATGTGATAGCATGTTCTTGGTCTCTGCCTCTTCCACTCTTCTCTTGCTTTGTAGTGGTTTCCAGCTCCAGAATTGAACTGCAGAACTCGCCAATGTGCATGCAGGCTGGTGAAACTGGTGGTCTTCTAAATTGAGTTTGGGGAGATTCATATGAGAAAGGCAGTGGAGCACATCTGGAAATAACTTCGGTGTTGGTGCCAGTTATGTGGCATGTTGAGCTTCGATCATTTCACCTCCCTGGGCCTTGATTTTGTTCATCTTTAAAGAAAATTAAGCAGCATTCTCTCTACTTTCCCTGCACAGGAAGGGTGAGGACTCATGAGATCACAAATGACTTAGAGGCATAGTACTTTTATAATCTATAATTAGATAGCAGGAAAAAGACCAAAAACAATGGCATGGTAGTGTTTAAAAAATAGAGCTATTTTCTTCATAAAGTATTGGCATTAAATTACCAGTAAGACAGATAGACTACATTGGTGAGAAGTCAGAAGTATAGAATTTGAAAGAAGAGACATGATTTTGCTATTTTAAAGTATATACATTTATAACAAGTAGGGAAAAATTTATTCGTGGTGATAATGCTACAGAATTCCTCTTAAGATGCAAACCATATTTCTTGAAGAATGCCCTGAGAGACTCTCTTGGAGTCACTGAGCTGCAGTGGGGAATGCATGTCAGCTTACACGCAGCCCTCAGAGAGGGGCGGAACTATCTATCACCTACTAGCAGGGAAGAAAACTTGTTCCTAAAAGGGAGGGGAAAAAAGAAAATGGCAAGGAATGAATAGGAGAGGAGGACAAAGAGACAAGAGTGGCAGAAAACATTGTAGGATACCATGTTTTATCTCCCCTTGACCTCTGAAATCTTCATTAAGGTGATCTAGCTCACAAAATGGGAGTAGCTTTACTTCCCTGAAAACCGGAGAATGGGCCAATGGCACAACTGAGTGCAGGAGCTAAAGACAGAAGTCATCAGGAGAAAGCAAGGTTCTGGGAATGCCTAAAATTCTTGGAGCTTTGGATACAGTCATTCAAACCAACATTGCTTTGTTTGCCAAAAGGCAAGAATGCCCCTGCTATAATCTGAGTTATAAGGGAAAGCAAACAAAGATTATTACAGAGTACACTTAGATACGCAGGTATCTCGCAAATGAGCACATTCATGAAAGCTGCCCACTTACTTGAGACTAGTTTTTGTTTTATTTTTTAATGCAGACTAAACCTAAGGGTCACCTTTCTCACATCATTGTTTGCTTTGCCAAACTCTTTCTTCCCAAAACATGGAAGCTTAACCAATTCCTTCTCCAAATTGTACAATTCCAGTTCACTTGAACTAGATGCATTTCTGTGCATTTCTTTAAAGGGCTGTCAGAATACAAGGTAGCATGAGCTTATTTGAGAGGAAAGCAGCAAAGAACTCATTGACTTAGATGGGTGGAGAATAAAGACTTCATGCTTCGAAACAGCATTCAAGAGAGAAAGACATTTCTTTTTTTTTCTTTTTTATTAACTGTTCTTTTTAAGTTCAGGGATACACATGCAGGTTTGTTACATATGTAAACTTGTGTCATGGAGGTTTCTGGTCCAGATTATTTCATCACCCAGGTATTAAGCCTAGTACCCATTAGATATTTTTCCTGATTTTCTTCCTCCTCCCACCCTCCACTCTCAAGAAGGACCCTGTGTATATTGGTCCCCTCTATATGTCCAGGTGTTCTCATCATTTACCTCTCACTTATAAGAACACGCGGTATTTGGTTTTCTGTTCCTGCATTAGTTTGCTGAGATAATGACCTCCAGCTCCATCCATGTCCCTGCAAAGGACACGATCTCATTCTTTTTTATGACTGCATAGTATTACATGGCGTATATGTACCGCATTTTCTTTATCCAGTCTATCATTGAGGGACATTTAGGTTGATTGCATGTCTTTGTTAGTGTGAATAGTGCTGCAGTGAACAGACGTGTGCATGTGTCTTTATAATAGAACAATTTACATTTCTTTGAGTATATACTCAGTAATGGAATTGTTGAGTGAAATGGCATTTCTGTCGTTAGGTCTTTGAAAAATCGCCACTTTGTGGAGGAAGACATTTCTAATATAGCATTTTCAGATTTGATTTTCATTATGACATTTCTTTAATATTGTAAAATGCCTAAGAATATTTGCTCTAGAAACTAATTCCTAAGTTCAAATTCTTATTCTATAGCTTGCTATTGTGTGACCTTTTGCAAGTCTCTTAACCTCTCTGAGCTTCAGCTCAATCTTCCATAAAAAGGTCATATCTCACAGAATTATGGTAAATATTAAGAGTAGGTGAGTCCTAACTGTAGTGCCTGATACTGCATAAACACTTAGCAAATACTATCTTTATTTCTATAATTATCACTATATTTAATATGTGGGCTCTTTGTCACTGCTACCTAGAGCTAAAATTGCAAACAAAAATCTATTAATAATACAATTTCTCATTTAACTAATCTAAGCTAACCTTGAAAGGAGGTGAGTTTGTGCTCAAAGTTATATATTTGACATTTCTAATCTAATGCTTATCGTTATTGACTCTTCCTTGTTGCAATAGTATCATCAAAACTTACCTGTTCTATTGTCACAATCTTCTGGTAAGGCAAAAGGAAGAATCTTATTCAACTGAACTCATTAATGGCTGATAAGGACATAAGGTATAAAATAACTTTGATGTAATTTTCTTCATTCTTAATTCAAAGGCATGGGTTTTCATGGATGGATGGCATGTTTATGGACACCATTGATGGACAGACACTCAAAAAAATTTACCTCTTATCTTGAGTTCTGCTCTGATTTAGTCACATCACCATGAAACAGTCATTTAGCCTTTCTAGGTCTTCTTTGCTCATTAGCAACATAACATCAAGCAACATGTCTAGGTCCATTTTTATTTTAAGGTGTATGAAATTCATATTACATTTTGAAAAATTATAGAGAATGTTCTAGATCTGAATCTGCAATTAGAATGTATAGAAAAAAAGAGAAGGATCAAAACCAAGAGATTCAGGTTCTGAATCCAATTCTCCTATGTTTTTATTATGACTAGATTCTTGACTTTATTCTTGAATAAACTTTGCTTCTTCATTATCTTTAAAATAAAATTATTACATTAAAGTTATACCCAGCAAAGCAATCCATGAATTTGCAAAACAATAAGTTATGTGTATAGATTTCCTTGCTATAGGAATTCCCAGTGAGTTAAAAATGCCAATGTGAACTGTGGCTATTAGAGCAGAGATTACTTTACAGCCTGTCTAAAATTTCTTTTATGAAAGAGCCATTCCTTTTTTCCCACTGTGGTGCTTACTTCATGAAACACCCTTAAAAAAAAAAAGGAGCCAGGCAACCAGCAAAGTCCTTTGTGATTTTGGCAGCTCTAGCCCTAGTCTTTTGTGAATTTGGGGTGAATATGGCAGAAGGATGAAAGAGAAACAGATTTCAAACCACAGATTCAGTGCAGCCTCATTCAACATCCACAGCAGAGAAGCGACGCTCTCAAAGAGTTAAACTGCCCTCCCTTAAGCCCAAATTCACAGGCCCAGAGGAGCGTGGGGTCTGAAGGAATTAATCCTTTGTTTTTACTAAGTCTATTTCTCTATCTCTAATAGAAAAATAGGAAAAAATTCTATAACATTATAAAATATTATAAGCCTCTGTTCAGTGGGATTTTTGAAATTCAAGCAAAAGCAATCTGGAAAATGAAAACTTTAAAGAGGTTTTTTTTTTTTTTGCAGAATGGGACAAAGGAGTTGGGCCTCTTCACCTGACTAATGCTGATAATTATCCGTGAAGACCTCTCTTGCTCTCTCAGATGAGTTTCTCTAGGCTTCAAAGGAACTCATTCCCCAACAGCTTGAAAAGATAGAAAAGAGGTTGTCAGATGATAAAGTTGTTTGGCTTGACATAAAAGATTCTGAAACTCAATATGAAAAGAAATGCTTCTAACAGGACCTCCTTAACGATAAAAATTGGCATGTTTTAAAATTACAACAACGTTTTATACAAAGTTTTTTATAAACAAACTAATGGTCTAATGTTGTCTTTATTATAAATTTGGTGATGATCGTATTAGAAAACTTGTAATCTAAACACAGTAAGGAATGAAATAGAATTACTAAGTTATTAAGTATTCGAAGTAAAGACCTTAGAGACTAACTTGTTTGTTCTCTCTCATTCAAAGAAGAAGAAATCAGTCCAGAGAGAGAAAGTGACTTACACCAGACCACATAGTAGATTAGTGTCAGAGCCCAAGTTAGAAATCTTGTCTCAAATATTCTTTTTAAAATAAGCTGGATTTGGCAGATATGGATCTGGATATTTTATTTTTTTAATATGCAAGCTTTTGTTTTTAAATCCTCACTATAATTATCCATGAAAATATAGACATTTAGAATTTTGAGGCGTTTAATACTATCCCTTTAAGAATAATAATGTGAGCACTTACTTCTAATAACCACAATAGCAATACTGCTTTAATAAAATGCCACCTAGTGGAGCTTTGGAAGCAAAACACACTTCCTCTATATATCCCTCTCAAAAAGAAATACCTTCCTTACACTCACACTTTAATCAATATCATTATCTCCCTGAGTGCTACATGATTAAAAATAACACTGAAAATTGTCCTACTTCCAGAACACAGCAGGCAAGATGACACTGCACAAAAATAAGTTGGATCACAAGAAAGAAGGCATATGGGGTCAAATTGAAACACATGGGGCTAAGGGGCCTTAAATCTTTACCCCCATTTTACTGTAATAGAAAAAAGAATTAGAAGCAAGTTCGCTGTGCTACCATCTTTCCGTGGTTTGGGGGATCCAAATTGGCCTAGAAGGTGGTACATGTAAAGGGTGAACATTATGAACAACTTACCAGAAAAAAACTCTGGAATCAGAAAACCTCAGGACTAGGAAGTACCTAAAATGGTTTCTGGTTCAGCTCTCAGACTGTGGGGAGGTCCTCACTGATTCAATTTAAAGATCCCACCCAGATAGTAACGTAGACAGTATCATGGAAGAATGAATGGGCCAATCTGTAAAGTTACACATGGAAAACTAAAAATAATGCATGGATACTAGATGGGCTTTTTCAACTCAGTAAAAAAACAGAACCCTCAAAATCAAAAGTGTCCAACATGGAATGAAAAGGCTGTCCTTGGAAGGCTGGAGAAGTATAAGTCAAAACTATTACACTGTTTAATTTAAAGAGGCTTAATATTAACCCCATAGAGACCTAATATCTAAAAGGAATTGAAGGGAACTGTGCTTAAGGGGAGAAGATTTAGGAATCTGTCTTTGTCTTAGGTTGGCTCCTCTAGGAGACAGACTCTGAGAGGGAGATTTGAGTTCAGGATGTTGATTGAGAAGTACTCTTGGGATCAGTACCTGTGGAGGAGTGAGGGAAACAGGTCTGGGCAGAGGGAGGCATTGAGCAGTTATGCACAATCAAGAAAGGCTTCGGCAGATTCCATGAGGAGGTCTAGAGCTGGAATGGCCTTTACAATTGCCCTGTAAAGAGGCAAGGGAGCTAGGCTGTTATATGCCTGCTAACCAGTCATGGCTTTGGGGCTGCCCCAGAGGCAAGGGCATGATCTTGTATTAACAGCTTTCTTTGAGAATAATTCTCAGAGAGAAATTCAACTGAAAGCAGTCAGCTGTCAATACATGAGTGCCTCAGCTTTAAAGGGGCATGTGGACAGCTCCTGACAGCATCCACTAAAGCATCTCTCCCTATCTCTCTAGAATGTAACCAGGAAGCTACTCTTGTCATACTCCAAAGCTAAATAACCTTCAGCCTGCAGTTGTTCACAAAAGAGTGTTCCTCAAGCCTTTTTGTTTCTATCTGCATGCTTCAGAATACCTCCCCAACTGCCCCACGTACAAGCATTTGCATTGGTCCTTTTCTATAATATCTCAGGATACAATAGCCTACGTTATGATAAGATAGAAGTCTAACTTGTCCTTTTCTAACATTTGTCATATAAATTGTGTCCCACTTTGACTCTTAACTTCTCTGCACCTTATTTTTTAATCTACCAAATGGGTATAATCATATCCCCTCTAATGAGTTATGGAGACTAGATAAAATAATGGCTACAAACTTGCATAATATTTAATCCACAGTAAATACTTAATTTGCTATTAATTATTATAGAAAGAGAGATATTTGGGTATATTATGTACTCACACACACAAACACTTTCAGCCCCTAATCTCCAATATCTTTGCCTAGACTAATGGTTCTCAGAAGTCCCTAAGACCCTTTTCATTGGCTCATGAGGTAAAATTATTTTTGTAGTAATACTACAGTTTGAATTGCCTTTTTCGCTTTCCTTTTTTTTCTTGAAGGTAAAATGAAGTGTTTCAGAGGCTGACATGTATTGATGTAATTTCTTTGATGTCAATATGTAATGAGTTTATTATTGCTATTTTGAAATAAATTTACACAACTTTAACTTGTTTTTCTAATTTCCCATGTGCTAAATATGGAGAGATGTAATCTACGTAAAGAAAATCTTTCGGGAAGTCCTCAATAATTGTTGTAAGTGCAAAGGTGTCCTGAACCTAAAATGTTTGAGAACCACTGACCTGGACTTACTGTTGCCTCCTTCCAAACTTCTCCCCATACCACCACCCACTTTTACCACCAAACCTGCCTGACGGCCTTCCCTGACTTCTATTTCAAGGCTGCTTTCTCTGCTTTTAATAACTCAGGATACGTTCTTGGAGATGGAGACACGGGATGAGGTCAGAGAGTACACAATATGCTTTGCCCCAAGGGACAGTCACATGGAAGCTTCTCGAATATCAAATGAGATACCAGTGAATCAAACATTGCAGTTAGAACTTGTACAGAAGATGCTGAGTGGCATCAAATGGATCACAGTGACTGACGCCCTGCTGCACAGTTGCTGACTATATTTTAGAACAAGCATGTGCAGAACAACATGGATCCCATCGTTAAATAAATTATCATGTGAGACTTTCTCTAGTAATTGCCATAGAGATGACTCACTCAAGTCAATTTGACAGTGGAACAGAAAGTTGCAACAATGCAGTTTTAAACTGTCAGAATTTAGAAAAGGAGTAACTTTCATGATATTTGCACAGACCTTAGTTTCTTATCTTCTCTCTAGCCCTTGAGGATTGTAAGCTTTCAATGGAGAAAGGGGTAGGAATAGCAACAGGAACACGGTGTGTCCCCCCAAAAAAGAATTGTATGCAAAAGGGAGAACAAAAAATGTTAAGAAAGGTACTTGTAATGCTATAGAACTCTGTGTCCTGCTGCAGTTCAGATGCTGCTCTCATTTTTTCCTCCCAAAAGCACTGTAAAGTAGAAATGGCCACCCACATTTGACAGATAAGAAACTTGAGCGTAGGAGATGTATAAATGACTTGCCTGAGGCCACTCCTCAATTCGGTGATAGAACTGGGTTACTCACCGTGTCTTCCCCCACAAAAAATAATACTTTGCCTTTTGTGAGCCAGATTGATCCAATTTTGAATTTAATTTAGTGTTTATTAATCACCTAAATAGGCACTGAGCTAGAATCGATAGGGTCTTCAAAGACAAAGCTGTACATACCCACATGGCCCCTGCCCTCAAGGGAGCCATTGCAATAATGAAGTAGACAGAGTCCTGCAGATGCCCAGAAGAGGGTGAAAGGGAAGAACATTTTTGCAGCACTACTGTGTGCTGTTCACAGGCCATTTTATAGGCAACTTCTCATTTCATCCAGAAACTCCCTGAAAAAGGTATAATTCTTGTCCTACTCTACAGACAAGAAAACAAGAGTCTCCAAAGTGATGAAACAGCATGTTTAATGTACACCAGTAGGAAGATCTAGAGCATGGATTCACATGGCAACCTGTGTGATTCATAAAGCCCAGGACTGTGCTGGGGGGCACACTCCTTAGCATAAGGACCTGGGGAAGACCTTGTATGATGAGTGTGTACAGCGGACTAGGATGTCTTTGTCCACTCCTCAGTTAGAATTACACCCTCCCTCTAGCCAGTGTGGCCTAATGGCCAGGAAGTCAGGGTTATGAGTAACAGAAGAGACTTCAAAAACTAGTAATAAACATCTGCTTGCAGAAGGGCACTCTGGATGGGGAGCTGGGGATATGAAAAAGCTTTATGATTTACCTGACAGCTCTTTTGTGCTTTTATCATATCATCATATACAAGTGTTACTTTTTTAATTAAAAGAAAGGCTACTTACAGAGAAAGGGGGGTATAGAGGGAGAGAGGAAGGAAAGAAGGAAAGAAGGGGCCTTTGAGATGGGATTAAAGGGTGTATAGGATTTTGAAAGACAGAAAAAGGGAGAAGACACTTCAGGAGATAAAAATTTGAGCAGAGGCTGCAAGATAGCAAAGTACAAAGCTTTTGTGAGGAAGAGTCTGAGTAGACAGAATGATGAAAGACCAGGAAGGATTATAGGGAGATAAAGTAGAAAAAGACAGATTGGGGCAGATCCTGGAAAGCCGTGCCTGTCATTAAAGATCAAATTTCCAGACCAGCTATGAAGAGTAAGGAAGAAGGAAAATAATTTCTTTTCCATAGTTCTTCACATTTCAGAAATACTATCACCAGAAAGAATTTCTAACAACACTTTCTTCCCCCTGACCAATTGTAAAATTACGTTATCTAACCAAATTTATAATCTTCCACGCTAGAATGGATGCCTTTCTTGTCTAATTCTTTTTATTCCTTTCTTGATACCATCCTCTGCCTTATTTTTGTATCCTAATTTGATTCTAAACCTCAACTTTCTAAGGATTATGCAACAGCAAAACCATACTGACCTGCAGCTCTGCTGAGCAAAATATCAGAGGGAAGAGTGCTTTCAGTGTCTCAACCAGTCCCCTTAGTTCACAGTCAACAGAGTGAGGCCCACAGAGGGAAGGGGCTCTTCCAAGATCACACAGACAAACTCACATTCCAGTGCTCTCATCAGTTTGCTGTGTCTGACCCATCACCTGTTTGCCTGCTGAACTCATTCCAGGGGCTCAGTTTTTGCTTAGGTAAGAACAGATTCCAAACCAGATCATCATTTTTCAACATTAAGAGAATATCATTCCCCTGCTTTCAGGAGGCAGGAGGGAAAGCATAGAGAGATCAGGGGCTGGCCCACATCACACACCCAACTTGGCCAGAACTGATGGCATTCTCATCTCTCCACACTCCCATGATATCTCCATTTTCTTCACCCTGCAAGTGATTTTGGCATAAAGTTCTAGATGGGAAAATAGATGCAATCAGCATCTCATTACTGTACCCATTTCCAAACTCAAAAGGACCAGCTTTCATCCAAGAGGTCATGTGTCATAAAATATAAAGGCTTCTGCCACTCTACCACCAGAAGCACTTCCTATTTGACCATAGAGTAGACACAGTCAGGGGAGAATTGGAGCTGAGTTTGGAAGTTAATCTGTACTTTAGTCCCCAGCAAATTGCCTTTGAGTTTCTGTTTCAATTTAGAATAACATGCTGCTACTATATATCAAGCAGTTTTCCCTATTTCCAGTCAATTGTTTTAAAGTTGTATTGTTATTAAAATTTCCTTTTTTTTATTATTATACTTTAAGTTCTAGGGTACATGTGAACAATGTTCAGGTTTGTTACATATGTATACATGTGCCATGTTGGTGTGCCGCACCCACTAACTCGTCATTTACATTAGGTATATCTCCTAATGCTATCGCTCCCCCCACCCCTCCCCACAATAGGATCCAGTGTGTAATGTTCCGCTTCCTGTGTCCAAGTGATCTCATTGTTCAATTCCCACTTATGAGTGAGAACATGCAGTATTTGGTTTTCTGTTCTTGCAATTGTTTGCTGAGAATGATGATTTCCAGCTGCATCCATGTCCCTACAAAGGACACAAACTCATCCTTTTTTTAGCTGCATAGTATTCCATGGTGTACATGTGCCACATTTTCTTAATCCAGTCTGTCACTGATGGACATTTCAGTTGATTCCAAGTCTTTGCTATTGTGAATAGTGCCACAATAAACATACGTGTGCATATGTCTTTATACCAGCATGACTTATAATCCTTTGGGTATATACCCAGTAATGGGATGGCTGGGTCAAATGGTATTTCTAGTTCTAGATCCTTGAGGAATCACCACACTGTTTTCCACAATGGTTGAACTAGTTTACAGTCCCATCAACAGTATAAAATTGTTCCTATTCCTCCACATCCTCTCCAGCACCTGTTGTTCCCTGATGTTTTAATGATTGCCATTCTAACTGGTGTGAGATGGTATCTCATTATGGTTTTGATTTGATTTGATTTGCATGATGGCCAGTGATGATGAGCATTTTTTCATGTCTGTTGGCTGTATGAATGTCTTCTTTTGAGAAGTGTCTGTTCATATACTTTGCCCACTTTTTGATGGGGTTGTTTGCCTTTTTCTTGCAAATTTGATTGAGTTCTTTATAGGTTCTGGATATTAGCCCTTTGTCAGATGAGTAGATTGCAAAAATTTTCTCCCATTCTGTAGGTTGCCTGTTCACTCTGATGGTAGTTTCTTTTGCTGTGCAGAAGCTCTTTAGTTTAATTAGATCCCATTTGTCAATTTTGGCTTTTGTTGCTGTTGCTTTTGGTGTTTTAGACATGAAGTCCTTGCCCATGCCTATGTCCTGAATGGTATTACCTAGGTTTTCTTCTAGGGTTTTTATGGTTTTAGGTCTAACATTTAAGTCTCTAATCCATCTTGAATTAATTTTCGTATAAGGAGTAAGGAAAGGATCCAGTTTCAGCTTTCTACTTATAGCTAGCCAATTTTCCCAGCACCATTTATTAAATAGGGAATCCTTTCCCCATTTCTTGTCAGGTGTGTCAAAGATCAGATGGCTGTAGATGTGTGGTATTATTTCTAAGGGCTCTATTCTGTTCCATTGGTCTATATCTCTGTTTTGGTACCAGTACCATGCTGTTTTGGTTACTGTAGCCTTGTAGTATAGTTGGAAGTCAGGTAGCATGATGCCTCCAGCTTTGTTCTTTGGACTTAGGATTGTCTTGGCAATGTGGGCTCTTTTTGGTTCCATATGAACTTTAAAGCAGTTTTTTCCGATTCTGTGAAGAAAGTCATTGGTAGCTTCATGGGGATGGCATTGAATCTATAAGTTACCTTGGGCAGTATAGCCATTTTCACAATATTGATTCTTCCTATCCATGAGCATGGTATGTTCTTCCATTTGTTTGTGTCCTCTTTTATTTCACTGAGCAGTGGTTTGTAGTTCTACTTGAAGAGGTCCTTCACATCCCTTTTAAGTTGGATTCCTAGGTATTTTATTCTCTTTGAAGCTATTGTGAATGGGAGTTCATTCATTATTTGGCTCTCTGTTTGTCTGTTTTTGGTGTATAAGAATGCTTGTGATTTTTGCCCATTGATTATCCATTTCCTCTAGGTTTTCTAGTTTATTTGCATAGAGGTGTTTATAGTATTCTCTGATGATAGTTTGTATTTCTGTGGGGTCAGTGGTGATATCCCCTTTATCATTTTTTATTGTGTCTATTTGATTCTTCTCTCTTTTCTTCTTTATTAGTCTTGCTAGCAGTCTATCAATTTTGTTGATCTTTTCAAAAAACCAGCTCCTGGATTCATTGATTTTTTGGAGGGATTTTTGTGTCTCTATCTCCTTCAGTTCTGCTCTGATCCTAGTTATTTCTTGCCTTCTGCTAGCTTTTGAATGTGTTTGCTCATGCTTCTCTAGTTCTTTTAATTGTGATGTTAGGGTGTCAATTTTATATCTTTCCTGCCTTCTCTTGTTGGCACTTAGTGCTATAAATTTCCCTCTACACACTGCTTTAAATGTGTCCCAGAGATTCTGGTATGTTGTATCTTTGTTCTCATTGGTTTCAAAGAACATCTTTATTTCTGCCTTCATTTCGTTGTGTACCCAGTAGTCATTCAGGAGCAGGTTGTTCACTTTCCATGTAGTTGAGTGGTTTTGATTGAGTTTCTTAGTCCTGAGTTCTAGTTTGATTGCACTATGGTCTGAGAGACAGTCTGTTATAATTTCTGTTCTTGTACATTTGCTGATGAGTGCTTTACTTCCAACTATGTGGTCATTTTGGAATAAGTGTGATGTGGTGCTGAGAAGAATGTATATTCTGTTGATTTGGGATGGAGAGTTCTGTAGATGTCTATTAGGTCCACTTGGTGCAGAGTAGAATTCAATTCCTGGATATCCTTGTTAACTTTCTGTCTCGTTGATCTGTCTAATGTTGACAGTAGGGTGTTAAAGTCTCCCATTATTATTGTTCGGGAGTCTAAGTCTCTTTGTAAGTCTCTAAGGACATGCTTTATAAATCTGGGTGCTCCTGTATTAGGTGCATATATATTTAGGATAGTTAGCTCTTCCTGATGAATTGATCCCTCCACCATTATGTAATGGCCTCCTTTGTCTCTTTTGATCTTTGATGGTTTAAAGTCTATTTTATCAGAGACTAGGATTGCAACTCCTGCTTTTTTTTGTTTTCCCTTTGCTTGGTAGATCTTCCTCCATCCCTTTATTTTGAGCCTACATGTGTCTCTGCATGTGAGATGGGTCTCCTGAACACAGCAAACTGATGGGTCTTGACTCTTAATCCAATTTGCTAGTCTGTGTCTTTTAATTGGACCATTTAGTCCATTTACATTTACAGTTAATATTGTTATGTATGAACTTGATCCTGTCATTATGATATTAGCTTGTTATTTTGCTCGTTAGTTGATGCAGTTTCTTCCTAGCATCGATGGACTTTACATTGTGGCATGTTTTTGCAATGGCTGGTACCTGTTGCTCCTTTCCAGGTTTAGTGCTTCCTTCAGGATCTCTTGTAGGGCAGGCCTGGTGGTGACAAAATCTCTAAGCATTTGCTTGTCTGTAAAGGATTTTATTTCTCCTTCACTTGTGAAACTTAGTTTGGCTGGATATGAAATTCTGGGTTGAAAATTCTTTAAGAATGTTGAATATTGGCCCCCACTCTCTTCTGGCTTGTAGAGTTTCTGCCAAGAGATCTGCTCTTAGTCTGATGGGCTTCCCTTTGTGGGTAACCCGATCTTTCTCTCTGGCTGCCCTTAACATTTTTTCCTTCATTTCAACTTTGGTGAATCTGACAATTATGTGTCTTGGAGTAGCTCTTCTCGAGGAGTATCTTTGTGATGTTCTCTGTATTTCCTAAATTTGAATGTTGGCCTGCCTTACTAGGTTGGGGAAATTCTCCTGGATGATATCCTGCAGAGTGTTTTCCAACTTGGTTTCATTTTCCCCGTCACTTTCAGGCACACCAATGAGTCATATATTTGGTCTTTTCACATAATTCCATATTTCTTGGAGGCTTTGTTCATTTCTTTTTATTCTTTTTTCTCTACACTTCTCTTCTCACTTCATTTCATTCATTTGATTTCAATCACTGATACTCTTTCTTCCAGTTGATCGAGTGAGTTATTGAAGATTGTGCATTTGTCATGTAGTTCTCATGTTATGGTTTTCATCTCTATCAATTCCTTTAAGAACTTCTCTACATTGGTTATTCTAGTTAGCCATTCGTCAAATGTTTTTTCAAGGTTTTTAGTTTCTTTGCGCTGGTTACATATTTCCTCCTTTAGCTCTGAGAAGTTTGATCAACTCAAGCCTTCTTCTCTCAACTCGTCAAAGTCATTCTCTGTCCAGCTTTGTTCTGTTGCTGGCAATGAGCTGTGTTCCTTTGGAGGGGGAGATGCGCTCTGATTTTTTGAATTTCTAGCTTTTCTGTACTGCTTTTTCCCCATCTTTGTGGTTTTATCTGCCTTTGGTCTTTGATGATGGTGACGTACTGATGGGGTTTTGGTGTGGGTGTCCTTTCTGTTTGTTAGTTTTCCTTCTAACAGTCAGGACCCTCAGTTGCAGGTCTGTTGGAGTTTGCTTGAAGTCCACTCCAGACCCTGTTTGCCTGGGTATCAGCAGCGGAGGCTGCAGAAGATAGAATATTGCTGAACAGCAAGTGTTGCTGTCTGATTCTTGCTCTGGAAGCTTCGTCTGAGGGGTGTACCCAGCTGTGTGAGGTGTGAAGTGTCCATCAGCACCTAGTAGGGGATGTCTCCCAGTTAGGCTACTCAGGGGTCAGGGACCCACTTGAGCAGGCAGTCTGTCCATTCTCAGATCTCAACCTCCATGCTGGGAGATCCACTGCTCTCTTCAAAGCTGTCAGACGGGGACATTTACCTCTGCCGATGTTTCTGCTGCTTTTTGTTTAGCTATTCCCTGTCCCCAGAGGTGGAGTCTACAGAGGCAGGCAGGCCTCCTTGAGCTGTGGTGGGCTCCACCCAATTCAAGCTTCCCAGTGGCTTTGTTTACCTACCTAAGCCTCATAATGGTGGGCACCCTTCCCCCAGCCTCGCTACAGCCTTGCAGTTAGATCTCAGACTGCTGTGCTGGCAATGAGGGAGGCTCCATGGGCATAGGACCCTCTGGCCAGGTGGATATAATCTCCTGGTGTGCCTTTGCTAAGATCCTTGGTAAAGCGCAGTATTAGGGTGGGAGTTACCCGATTTTCCAGGTGTTGTGCATCTCAATTTCCTTTGGCTAGGAAAAGGAATTCCCTTCCTCTTTGTGATTCCCAGGTGAGGTGATGCCTCACCCTGCTTCAGCTCTTGCTGGTCGGGCTGCACTCACGGACCAGCACCAACTGTCTGACACGCCCCAGTGAGATGAACCTGGTACCTCAGTTGAAAATGCAGAAATCACCCATCTTCTGTGTCACTCATGCTGGGAGCTGGAGGCTGGAGCTGTTCCTATTCGGCCATCTTGGGCATGCCCTAAAATTTCTATAATGATTCAGTCTCAAAGGACTTCATGCTCAAGAAGTACAGTCCATATGCAACAATAATGAGAAAGGAATTTCATTCTACACTCAAAAGCATGAAAAGGGACCCAAATAAAGTGACCACAACTGTATATAATGAAATCCTCTTTCTTCTTTCATCCTTTTTCCTTGATGTGCAGCTGTTCGACATCAACCTCCCCATCAAAATTCCTCCTCTGCTCCCATTAAGGCAGTTTCTTTTCCCTGTCACTTCCATTGCCCTCTCTTTCCCAAACATTTATTCTATAGTTTGTCTTGGCATCTTTCTTGGCAAGAAAGCATCACTCCTTTAGAAGAGGAAGAAATTGATCTGGCAATTTTGGGATTCTTTTTTGTGGGCTGCGTGAGTGTATGTAAATGTCCTCATACTAGTTCATTCTTGCTTTGCTATAAAGAAATACCTGAGACTGGGTAATTTATAAAGAAAAGGGATTTAATTGGCTCATGATTCTGCAGGTTGTGCAGAAATCATAGCTGGGGAGGCCTCAGGAAACTTACAATCATGGCAGAGGGCAAAGGGGAAGCAGGCACGTCTTACGTGGCCAGAGCAGGAGGAAAGGGAGGCGGGGGGAGGTGCTACACATTTTTAAAACAACCATATCTCTTGAGAACCCTATTATGAGAACAGCACTGGGGGAATGGTGCTAAACCATTAGAAACCACCTCATGATCCAATCACCTCCTACCAGGCCCCATCTCCAACATTGGGGATTACAATTTGACATAAGATTTGGACAGGGACACTGACCCAAACCATATCAGTCCCCTACTTTCTTCCCACTGGTCCTGTTGACCCTAGAGTCACTCTTCCACAATACGGTACTTTTCATATTTGACAAAATGTCTTAAGCCTGTAACTGCCCTCTTTTCTGTTCTCCAAATTAACCATGCCCAGTGTGAAGTCTCTGGGCCTTAATATGTAACATACTATGTGAAATTCTTATGCAAAAAGAGGTTAAAAGAACAGACTTTGGTAGTGTTGTTAGCAAATATTAATTAAGCACTCAAATCTGAATTAAGCCAGGCATTGTTCTAGGTGCTGGGAGTAAGGTGCTAAACAGAATCCCTACCCTAAAAGGGTTTACCATCAGGTTGGAAGAGACTGAAAATAAACAAGTAAATATATAAGATATCATAGAGTGATAAAACTATGAAAAAAAATTAAAATATAACACGAGATAGAGAGTTGCTGGGAGTTGGGGTAGACTTACATTAGCTATAGTGCTTAAGGAAGACCTCTGGAGGTAGTGACTTTGGGGATGACATCTGAATAATCTGAAGGAAGCAATTGTGTGACAACTGGAAGTCCAGCACAAAGAACTTAAAATGGTAACCACTTGGCATCTTCAAGGAAAACAAAGAGCATCCCACTGGGTTGGGGGCGCACTGTCTAAGGGAAAGAGTGATGGTCTATCACTTCGTGGTGGAGCACTTGAGGGAATATGGGTAGGAAGAGCACATTTCACTCTTATCCAGGTTAAAAGCTATGTGAGGATTTGAGTCAGGGAATGCCATGCTGATTTTGTTTTTGAAAGTTTGTTTGGTTGCTATGTGGAGAAACAAGCGACAGGAGGCAAGAGAGATGGCAGAGATACCAGGCAGGAGTGGTTCAGGCAGATGAGAGGGGTTCCAAGTATGTTTTGTAAGAGTGGAGATGATGTGGTTCTGTGATATGTTGGGGAGGTAGACCCAGTAGGATCTTGGTTTTCCACTTGTGCAGTCCTGGCCTGAGGTGACCAGCATGCTCGTAGAATGTTCCTGAAGTCTTCCTTGTTACAACCTCTGATATCTGTGCGCAAAAAAATGTTTTACATGATTACAGAGGAGTTCAGCTCCTTAAAACTCCAATAGTTCCAACACTTCACCTCCATTTTTCGGTCCCATTTATACCGTATAACTAACTATGACTTGCTGATGGCCAGTATTAGAACTCCAGAGTACCAGGACTGTTAGTTTGACTCTAGAGCTCAAGTGGTGTGGAGGGTTATGGATGACTCCACAATATTGATTCTACTCCAGGTAATTAGTCTAGGCCAGGCCAGGTAATTCTGTTTTTTGCAAATGATTGACTCCGACACTTACATAAGTCTCACTTAGTTAAGAAAATGCTAGAAGACAGTCTTCTAGAGACTTCTATCAAATACATTCATTATTCCTAGAAAAGAAACACAGAAAGAGAGAGCCATTATTCTCTGGATATTATCACATCTGGAGGTGAGACATGCAAATCCTACAGCCATCATTGAGTTTGTAACCTTCCATAAAATAAAGCCAATGCTGAAGCTGACACAATAAAAAGGTGGAAAGAATTTGGGTCCTTGATGACACTATTAAGGAGCCAATCAAAAATGCCTAGAGCCGGCTATAACTCTAGACTTCAGGTTTTTTGGGAGATATATTTTCTTTTTGCCTTAGCTGGTTTGCATTGTAGTTTTCGGTTACATTCAGCCAAATTCATTCCACCAGATATGTTGAGGTTCATTTTTATAAAAACATTAACAGATATTTATTACGCATCCACTACATGTCATGTACTGTTCTAAGTGCTGGTAATACAGAGGTTAATAAGGCAACATTGCCTATTTTTGTGACACTGAATATTCTCATTTGGAGTGAATAGGAAATAAGTAGAAATAAATCAGTAATCTCACATAACGGTTAATGTTATGAAAATAAAATGAGGTAAGATGCCAGAAAAGTACTGTAGGTCATAAAGAAAGGGGCAAAGTCTTGTTTTAAAAAGTAGGTCTATGCAGAAGTGCACCAGACACATGGATGCTCATCACAGCAATGTAAGAGCAAAAGTAATGATACTTACTGGAAATAACCTAATGAAACACATTTTGAAACATTCATGTGGCATTCAAACAGGCAAAATATATTGTCAATAAAAAAGACTGGGTTAGGTCAGGTGTGATGGCTCACACCTATAATCTCAGCACTTTGGGAGGCTGAGCGGGGAGGATTGCTTGAGGCCAGAATTTTGAGACCAGCCTGTGCAACAGAGAGACCCCCATCTCTACCAAAAAAAAAATTTTTTTTAAAGACTGGGTTAAAAGAATATATGGGATTATATGACACTCTCTCTTTGACATATTATTAATAAAAATAAAAAGCTGGTTGTAGAAGAGTATGTACAGTGTTACCCCAACTATAGGAAATATACAAAGGATTGATGGATACAGAAAGGTCAACAAAGAGAGATGGAGATAGAGATAGAAATAGGTAGAGATTTACTTCTCCTTGGTATGTAGTAAAGTTTATCCGTGTTGCTTACCTTTCATAAGAGACACAGTAGAAGAGGTAGAGAGAAAATAGACTTTTTTATTTCTTGATTTTCTGTGCAGTTTTCAAATTTATTTTACTATGTGAACTTTTCAATCTGTAAAAGAAATACATGAAAAATTTTTAAATTACATGTAATTTTTTTAAGGGGAAAGCAGAGTGAGGAACAATAAACGTAAGTAAAGATTATTGCTTAGGAGTGGCTTTTGACGTACATGACAACAGAGGAGGAGCACCTGAATTGAAATAGGAACCAGGCAGAAAAGGAGGCCATCTGTTCTACCTAGTGTTACCTGGCAAATGGTATCCCCACTATCAGGGGTAAACACTGCAGGAAAAAATTCTACCACCAGAAACTTCCCAGTTCCAAGAGCACATTGTATGGGACCGGGTGCCAGGATTATCCACAAAATAATTTCAGATCAGAGAGATGATGGAGGAGGATTTTATAAACATACTTGAGAACGCCAGAACAGACCAAAGCACCAACAGATCACAGCAGTACCAGGCAAAGTGCCCTATGGCCAGGGACCTCTGAAGACCTGCACATTGAGGAGAAGGTGTAAGATTATTACCAGGTATATTTATATGACCTTGGAGAGATTCTCCCTCCCAGGTCCTTTTGTCCGAGCCAGGCCAAGAACCTATGTTGATTTGACTTAAGCTGCGACCTCCCTCTTCACTGAACATGTGTTTTGAAAAACCGTCATCTGCTACACATCCAACCCATATTTGTGACATGATTAGCAGGTCTCCAAAGGAGGCTGAATCAAAGCCAATCTCAAGAGCAGGGCAGATTGAGCAATCTATTCTACAATAATGGAGAGGATTAGGGGAGGAGCGCTTTTCTGGATGCCTGATTTTTTTCTTTCAGTTGTGTCTTCTTGTCTTATCAATAACCATCATATATTTGATAGTTAGCCAATTTTCTGATAAATAGTTCACATTGTGAGAAATAATAGATCAGGATGAAGAAAATAGGTTTTTGTTCACCCATGGAAGATTCTACACCCTCAAAGCACTGTTCTGTGAGTGCCTGTCCTTCAATGTGTCACATGCAGTTGCTTAATGATAAACCAAAGTTGCTGTCAACCTGGGGACTTTTGTTGTTTCTCACATGACTGTGCAGCTTCAACCAGATCCTTTCACCCATTCCTTCCTTGCTTTGTTCATTGCTAAAGTAGGATACCAGCCAAGGTAACAATCCAGGGAAAAGAAGGTGTATAAAATACACAATGCCTTGCCTTCTTATTAGTTTGTTTAGCTAATCTTAATTTCTAAAGTTAATCTCTAAAACTCCCTAACTCAAAGCAGCCGAGATGAAGACACATGTGGCTTTCTTAAACCCAAGGCCAGCATTGCTAATTGTGTACAACACCACTTTCTCCTATTGCTTCCAGATGTGAGACCTCAGAACCTCAGGCAGTTACTTTAGAACTGACAGGTAAAGACAGTCTATTTGCCATTCCTGCAGCTGCAAAGCCAGGAATTTTCTTTGAATCCTATCCGCGGTTTGGGTGCCAAAGGAGTCAATTTCCCTTGCATTTGCGTGGTGCAGTGTTTGTGTGTATAATTTACTAGATCATGGCATCACTAATGGGTGACTGCTGAGAAGCTTTTAATTTGCATGGAACAGATCCTTATGCTGAAAAGAAAGCCAAATTTTGCTTATGAATTGTCATCTGTCACTGAGAGAAAGTCTCGAAATATGTGGACTCACTTTCTTGAGACTTTCTGTAGAGTTTAAAAACAACTCTAGGGCTGGGTGCAGTGACTCATGCCTATAATACAAGTGATGCAGGAGGATGGCTTGAGGTCAGGAAATTGAGACCACCCTGGGCAACATAGCAAGACTCTGTCTCCAAATTATTTTGTTTTTAATTAGCTTGGCATGATGGCACATGCCTGTAGTTCTAGCTATGCTGGAGAGTCCAGGAGCTCGAGGTTACAATGAGTTATGATCACACCACTGCACTACAACCTGGGCAACAGAGCAAGACTCTGACTCTAAAAACAAACAAACATACAGACATAACTCTGCATAGAGAAAAGGCATTTTAACCTCTTTTTATCCATCCCCTTCCCAGGTCTCCATTCAAAGAGAGAGGGGAAAACTGCTAGCATAATTGGTCAGAGATCAAGAATTAATTGCAACATGAATATTAATGGATAAGGCCACTGCATTAAAAGGCCTTAATTCATCTTCGGCTGTTCTCTACGTGCCTACACTACACACAGCTTGGTCAGTAAGTCAAATCAGGACTTGTCCTTGGCAGAACTTGTCAGCTGCCTCTCTTATTCTGAAACTTCAAGAAACACTCACCTAGCTGAGTCAGGGTTTTCCCTGGAGCCCTGCCATCACTCTGCCTGCATGCTAAATCACTCTGGATGTGGCAATGGGTTAGTGTCTCATTCACTTTCAATTCCTTCTAACAAAAATATTTTGAGCACCCACTATGCGTAGACATCATTGTAGGTGGTATACATCCATCCAACTATATACATACACATATACGTATACATATGTGTGTGTGTGTATGTGTGTGTGTGTATATATAATATATATATATAATTCTCTCTCTCTCTCTCTCTATATATATATATATAAAATTCTAGTCAATAACTAAGTAAAACCTAGAGTTCATCAAATGGTGATAAGTGCTTTGGAACAAAATTAGGCAGGCAAGTGGACCAGGGAATTCATGGAAGGAGGGGAGATGTGTTCTGATTTCAAGTCATATGGTCAAGAAAGCCCTCAATGAGAAAATGACAGTCGAATCATACCTGAAGAAGCCAGGATCTGGTCTTGTGACTATTTGGGGACAAGGGACAGAAGGAGGCATTTCTGTGTGTCTGTGAGCAGTAACGAGGCTGAGCTGCCTGGACAGAGTGAGCAAGGGAAAAGTGACAGGATGGGACATCAGAGTTACCAGGTGGACAAAGGGCAGCAAATTGCATGGGACTTCTGGGTCACTATGATGGCTTTGGGTTTTACTCAGGGCAAGAGGGAATAAACAAAGACAATTCAGGTTGTCTAAGTTTCCTATTGATGCTATTTCAAATTTGTCACAAATGACCACATGGTTAGCAGTTTAAAATACCACACATCGATTCTGTTACAGTTCTAAAAGTCAGAAGTCCAAAATCAGCTTCACTGGGCTGAGATCAAGGTGTAAACAAGCCTGTTTTTTTCCAGAGACTATGAGAAGAGAATCTGTTTCCTTGCCTTCTTCAGGGTTTAGTGACTACCCATATTCCTTTGCTTTTTGCCCCTGCTTCCATCTTCAAAGTGCATCACTCCAATCTCTGCCTTCATCCTGATACGTTTTCCTCTGACTCCTCCAGCATCCCTCTTATTAACACTTTTGTGATTACATTAACACTTTTGTGATTACATCAGATCTGCACAGATAATACGGGCCAATCACCCCATCTCAAGATTCTTAACTTGCTGGCTGGGTACAGTGGCTTAGCACTGTAATCCCAGCACTTTGGGAGGCCAAGGCAGGAGCATTACTTGAGGCCAGGAGTTTAAGACCAGCCTAGGCAACACAAAGGGACCTTGAATCTACAAAAAAATAAAAATATAAAAATTAACTAGGGTGTGCCTGCAGTCCCAGCGACTCAAGTGGAGGATCCCTTGCGCCCAGGAGTTGGAGGTCACAGTGAACTATGATCATGCCACTGCACTCCAGCATAGGTGACAGAGCAAGACCTTGTCACAAAAAAAATAATAATAATTCTTAACTTACTTATTTCTACAAAGTCTCTTTTAAAATACAAGGTAAAATTCATAGGTTCCAGGGATTAGGACATGGACATATTTCAATGGCCATTGTTCAGTCTACCACAGATAATCTGATTGGACTTATGTTTGCAAAGAATTCTCTGGATGCTCTGTTAAAAATGAACTTTTGGACTATAAGGGCAGAAATAAAGAAACCAATTAGGTGGCTCTTGCAATAACTTAGGCAAGAGATGATGATGGTTCAGTCCAGGGTGGTGGCATCAGGGGTATTGAGAAGTCATATCTTGGAAATGTTTTAAAAACAAAAGCAACATATTTTGCTGATATGGGTCATGAGAAAAATAGAAAAGAAACTGATTCCTTTAAGTTTTTAGTTTCAGCAGCTAAAAGGATAGATATGCTTTTCCCTAAATGGGAAAGGTTATCGGTTAGTGTATTGAAGCAGCAGATTTGGAGGAATGATAATGAATTTAGTTTTGTATATTAAATTTAAAATTCCTATTGAAGACCCAAGCTGAGATGTCAACATTTGAATTAAATAGTAATACTTGAGCCTAAAGAGGTGCATCAAACTAGGCTTTACCATACTTGTGCACTGAGAATTATTATACATTGTACTTGAAATACCATTTGGCTGTTATTCCTTGGATTTAATGCAGACAGAAATATTGTGAGAGCAAGGAAACATGGAAGATATGCAAGAGCAGGTTAGGATTAATGATTTACCAAAACTCTAGCTGTAATACCATCAAAATGCCATGCAAGAGACCCAAGAGCCCATTTAACATTAACACTGTGTGTATTTGCAAACATAGTTGCAACTTCCAAGGCTGACACTGAGATGTAGAGAGATCTTGTTTCTTGGCTTATGGTCTATTAATCTGGGAACTTAAACTCTGGTTTGCATCAGAATCAGCAGAGTAGTGTGTTAAAATGCAACTTTCTGGATCCGTCTCCAGATGACTCAGGAGGTCTAGATGATAGTAGTAGTGGTCTGCAACCCAGATAACATTGAGAAAGAGCAAAGGAAGGACAGATGGATTGTGGTAAATGAGTATTTGTGGTGGGTGTTTGATTTGGTTTGGTTAGTAGTTAAGAACTCACTGAGCACTTACCATGGGTAGGTATGATCTCACTTTATTCTCACAATACTTTAAGATGTGGGAGGAAAGTACTATTATTACTTTTATTTTGCAGATGAGAAAACTGAAGGCATAGAAATTAGATGAATTTCCCAGATTACACAGCAGTCAAGGCAGAGTTGATCTTTTCTGCTGAGCTTATTTGGCTCTAACTCCCACATCCGTGCTGGTACCCAGTGTTCTGTGTTGGGGATGGGAACATGGATCAACTGAGTGGTAGATGGAAGGGTATGACTCTGAGACGCTGCTGGTAATGTCTGGATTTCTGTTGGAATTAGTGAGGCAAGCTCTGCAGCCAAGCTGCCTGGTTTCAAACCTATATTCTGCCACTTGACAGCAAGGTGACATGGGCTATGCTATTTCACCTCTCTAAGTTTCACTTTTCCCTTCTACATATAGAGATATAAATAGCACCTATATCATCAGTTATTGTGTGTGTGAAATAAGATGATACTTCGAAGTCTTATTCTCCATGGCCTCCAAAATCTCTCCATGATCTGCTGTCCTATTTCCTCCTCAACTTCCTATCTGTACTGTTTACTTCACCATTGTGCATCTTGCTCAAAGACGCTTGCTTCTTTTTATTCCACAAAGAAATCTGGCTCACTGGGGACATTTATCTCAGAATTTTCATCTGCCTGGAAAACTCTCCCTTTCCCTCTATCTCCCAGACTGTAATATGGCAATTTTTTTCTTGTCGAGGTCTCAATTCACATGTTTCTCCCATAGATAAGTTATTCCTGTACACTCAACAGAAAGTAGTCTTCTGTTTCCTAGTCACTATCATATTACGGTTTTATCTACCTTTTCTTAATATGTATCACTATCTGTATTTGTGGTGTTTGTTTACTGGTTTATTACTATCCCTACAACTAAAATTTAAGGTGCATAATGTCGCTTGTTCATTACCACAGTCTGAACTCTTAGAACAGTACCTGACATGTAGAGGGAACTCAGTGAAAACTTACAGACAGGAAAAAAAAGAAGGGAGTGAAGGAATGCTGTGTATGACTAAAAAATTCAGGGGAAGAACCCACAGTGGGAATCACTAGCCCCTAGATCTCATTAAATTCAGGACTCATAACCACATTTTTAATATCTTTAGAAAATCCACATTTAACTGGAAATTGTCCCATGCACACAACTCATTTTCCAAACCCATCCCAGACAGAGGGATCAAACAGATGGACTCTGCATTGCACCTGGGAGTGCAGCCAAATCTAGCTGTGCTGGTCGCATTGGAATATCTTACAGAAATGGAGTAGAATTTACAAATTTCAAAGGGGAGTGAGGTTCTACATCCCACTTCCAATTTTGGATCACCTAGGTTATGGCTTTTAAATGGACATTTGTATTGTTTTTCTCTACTGAGAGTTTGTTCCTTTTCTATCAGGGATGATGAGACATCATCTGGCATTTCTGGCAATCCCATCACCACAAGTATCTAAAGGGCAGAGGATTGCTGTTTTGGGGAAAAGATACAGCTTCTCCAGTGAATCAAGTACATGCACCCCCTCTTCTTCAGGGTTGTGGACAATGGTGAGGGAGCAACAGGGAAAGGTTTTGTGTGTTAAAAGACATTTGGGATCCCTCATTTCTTTATCAGTTTCAATTAGCCGTTGGGTAGAAACATCTTTTAACTGAGATATAAACAGGGTCAATTCCCAAAGAAGAACTATGGTGTGTGTTAGGAAGAACTTTTGAGTCCCCCCTGAGGCATCTATAATGAGATTTTTTCAAGATGGCAGCACCAGAGACTTGACATTCTTTGAGAACATCCATCTTACTCAAACTTGGATCTTCTCAGTCTAAATGGCAGACCTCTTGCTGTCCTCCTAACTTTGACAAAATAAGTGTTGGGATTCAGTTCACTTCAGCAAATAGTTACAGAAGAACATCTACCATGTTCCAGGTCCAATGTGTTTTTGTTACCATGGTAAACTAGGCACTCATCTCATGGAGATCCCAGTCCAGTGGAAAATAAAGTCAAGGAAATAGATCATTACAATGCAGTGCAAACTAGGCCCTCTCTCTATACACACACACACACACACACACATATATATATATATAAAATAGGGCATATTATACAGTACTTTTTGGAGCACAGAGATATGTACCTAATACCGACTTAGGTGGGGGAAAAAAAAAGTCTACCAGATAAAGCAATATCCTAAACTGAAACCTGAGTGATTAGATGTACCTGAAAGGATTCTGCACTAGAAGTCAATGGACATGGATTCAGGCCCCATTCTTTGAGTTATTAGCTTTGTATGTATAAGTAAGTCATTAAATTTTGTTTTTTTGAATATCCTCCTGTCTTGGAATTGGGGATAATGGTTCAGCCATCTCACAGGACCCGGTAAAAACAATAGATGTGCAAATGATTGGTAAATTCTAAAGCCTTTTACAAAATGCTAGCTATTATGTGAGGCACGATTTGCTATCAGTAGTCCAGCACCTCAGTTTGTTTGTGCTTGAATTGGGGCCAGAAAGTTTGGTTTCATCCTTTCCCAGCATTATGTATCTCTGAAAGTTCTTGAGGTTATTTTGTGACCAAGCTTCACAAATATAAACCCAAATTTATTGCTGGCTTAACTCTGCAGATATTCAGTCTTATCCTCTGCCACATCCCCAGCTCTGACCCTATAGAGTTTTCTCTACTCTTTATACTTCTCTAGGAAACAAAAGAACATGATCTATGGATATTTACTATTATGATTTGTGGTTTGTCAGTAGATTTGGGAATAAAATATTAATATTCAAACACCATAATTGAATCACATTCAAATAAAACATAAGATTCTACTGAAAAGCAAATATGAGGAACAAGCTCTTCCATGACAATGTAGCAAGATATGACTTCATTCCTCTTTTTTTTTTTTTGTGAGACAGAGTCTCGCTTTGTTGCCCAAACTGGAATGCAGTGGCGTGATCTCTGTTCACTGCAACCTCCGCGTCCTGGGTTCAAGCGATTCTCCTGCCTCAGCCTCCTTAGTAGCTGGGATTACAGGCATGCACCGCCCCGCCTGGCTAATTTTTGTATTTTTAATACAGATGGGGTTTCACCATGTTGGCCAGTCTGGTCTCAAACTCCTGACCTCGTGATCTGCCCACCTCGGCCTCCCAAAGTGCTGGGATTACAGGTGTGAGCCACCGCGCCCAGCCCATTCCTCATCTTTTATAAAGCATAATAGCACTTTTAACCCATGGGGCAGCCCCTTTCATCTACTGTCCTTAAAGAGAAGTTAAAGATCTCCTAAACTGAAATATCATTTTTGCACTAATGAGTGTAATAGCAATCAGTGTGTTCATCTCCAGTGTGATCTGGGATTACCTATGAGATAGTAAACTAGACTCTAGAAACCCTGAGCCTAACGACCAGAAAGCCCATGTCAATTTCTTAAATAGATTTGGGGGAGGGGGGAGGAAACACCCAAGTGAAGAGTGAGTTGGGAGAGCAAAAGACAACCTGAAAGAAAACAAGAGATCCACTAAGGATTAATCTATGGAGACAGCACTTATATTCTGCCCTACATTGTCCTAATTTGAAATAAGCAAGTACTTTTTTTTAGAAACAGATTTTTCCAGAAAACCTCGAAGCAGGATGAGATCTCTTACAGAGAGCTAAGATAAAAGACACCTTGCAACCTAACACCACCTCCAGACTTGCATCATCTGGCCAAGGACTCAAATTGATAAAAGAAAGCTAAATCAGTAGGTTGAGACAAGAATTGATGGATAAAGTTTTCTCAGCAGATGTTGTGATTCATTAAAATTAAGGTGAGAACTTCTAGAATTAGATGTTTCCATCTGAAGCTTTTTTTGGGAGAAAATGTAGTAAACGGTTAAAAATCTGAATTCTGGAATCTGGTTATAGTAAATTTAGTTGTGTTGTTTGCATTTGGGGCTAATACAGAAAAGCATTAGTTTCCCTTCCTACTAAAAGGATGAAATCTAATGAAAGAGCATTCACCTAAGAAACTAGGAAATGATAGCAAATCTTCTTCCAGAGTATCCGCTAAAGGGAGTCACTGATGGGGTAGTATAGAGAAGGTGAGTTGAGGATGGCTTCACATTTAAGAAAAACATCTTTTAACATAACTGAGACAAATATCTGTTTGTGTTCAATTCAAACTTTACATTTTCTCTAAAGGAAGCATATCTTTCTACCCAAATGAAAGTAGAATCACAGAGGCAACACCGAGATGCCTCACAAACAGAAAGCTGACACTATGATAATTTATCAATTATTCTCCTTTCTCCCCTCATTCTTAACATCCTTCTTCCTGCCCTCATATTTAACTCTGCCCAATTTTGCATCCTTTAGTTAAGTGTTTCCTCCATTTCTATATTATGAATTCAAACAAGATTGAGACCAAACATTGCACCTCTCTTTGTATTCTTCCCTCACCTTGCCCACTAAGTGTGTGTATAATAAGCGTCCACAAAGTGTTTGATAAAAAAGAAAATAGATCAGTAAAGTTGGATTCTCAAAGAGACAGGATTTTATTTCCCTATCAATTCTTTGCATGTGCAAAATGAGGAAGAAATATGTTTTAATTAAGTACCCTCATTGCTACTCTTTTATTACTTACTCTTCCCACCCAAATCTCCTCATTCTGCCTACTTCTTTCCCTCTAGACATGACATATATTACAAATGTCCATGTGTCAAAACTTACCTGTTTACTTCTCATTTATGTAAGAAATTATCCTTTCAGGTTTTCAGGGTAAAAATTGGTTTCCTGATAAACTAACCCATGATCCAATAGCTAATGGCCCATTGTAACTTAGATGTGCTAGTCCTATTTCATGGAGACCCCTGGAGACACAACGCCTTTATGAAAAGATTCTGTGTCTAACTCTAGACTGTTTAATAGGCCAATGGAAAGATAATCTAGAGTGGAGAAGTTTTCTAGTGCCCTTTAAATCTATTAGCCTGCAACTTGCTTTAAGATCTAGTTAGGAATAAGCATCCACACAAAAAAATATGAAAAGTCAAGATTAAAGAGAATATTAATCATTCGATTTTCAAAAAGTCACGCCTAGGCAACTCGTGCCAAAAGCCTCATAAATGAACAGCTGCTTGAGATGAGCTTGTATTTTATGTATTTAAATACATTAATCTTAGAAATATGAACAAGAAGTCAGTGAAGCTGTTTCTTTATTCTTTGAAAGCTGAGATCTTCACGTTACCCTCCTCCACTTGATTTTCCTGCATCTGTTATTTTTCTATAGGTTGTCAGAATTCCAAGATATGAATGATCATTGCAACTTAAATAGGCCATTTTGGCTAAAGAGAAAATCCAAAGGGGAAGTAACAGGCAAAGAAAGTCTGCTATGGGCTGAATATAAAAAGAGGTGACTGCAGAGAACATGCTTCTAGGTGGGAGGAATTGAAGAAAGATTGCTTAATGTTATAGCTCATCTTTGATTTTTAGAGGAAGAATACTTAACTGAACACTGAGGAAGAAGAAAGAGTAGAAGAAAGGCTCCAAAGCAGGTCTTTCAGTAAGGAGACTTGCTCTGCCACTTATAGGATGCTTTAATCTGGAAGACTGAAAGTCACTTTACTTTTGGGAGCCCAGGTTGCCCCATATACAATATAAAAGATATTAGACCAAATAGTCTCCAGTGTCCCTTTGGAGAGATGATCTGATGTTCGAGGAGTTCAAAAAACTACTTGGGGTATTTGGAACTGTCAGCTCTATGATTAAAATTTTCATTCGTATTTATTTTCCTCCTGTGCATTCTCAGGGTGCTTGGCAGTAGATTAGGCATAGAGTTCAGTTCCCAGGCCTTTGGATCTGAAAAATGTAGTGCCACATTCTCATCATTGATTCCAATTGTATATTTTGGTTTATGATGCATAAACCATATTGTGAAAAGTAAACTCTCCAAGCTGATCTACTGAACCATTAAATGCTGCATCTTATCTACAAGTAAAGTTTTCTAAAAGGATTTATCTACAGATAGACCATGAAGCCAACTACAATGATGTGGTGTACTTTGGAGCTTTCAAACAGGCATAGATTACTGGTTGAGAGGGAGTGCAAACAGACTCTGGCCTTCAGAATTGGTGGAAATAATACAAAGCTTAGAAAAACCTAGCAGAGATTGTATTGAATATGGTACTCTGTCTCAGTTATTCATTCAATAAAAATTTATTGAGCCCTTATTGTGTACCTGGCACTGTGCTAGGCACTAGGAAGCAGAAGTCGGACAACTTGGTCCTTGCCCCAAGGAAGCTTATGGTTTAAAGAGTATTATGAGAGTTTCATGTGAGACAGGCTTCAGCTGAATGTCAGGAAAGCCCTCTCTCCATAATAGCATTTAACAATTCAAAGGCATCTCTTCTGTCTCTCCTAAAGGAAGAAGAACAGTTCTTTTAGATATTCCTCATGTGGGATGTTTTCCATTTTCTATCTCTGAAAACACTGCAGTTTATCCCCCTTAAGTGGGACCATCAGAAGTGAACCCCAGATGCATTTAATCTGAGAAGAGAGAAATAGGACTCTCCTTTCTTATTCTGAGCACATAGTTACATTAATATAGCCCGCAATCCTATTAGCAATATTAATAATAAAATAGTAAAGTGCCAATAATGATGATGGTGATAAACAAAAATAATAAGAAAGCCAAGACTTTGAATGCCTGAACTAAAGTTCATATCCATCTCCATCTTGGTTTGAATTCCCCCAAAAGCAGAGGTAGATGGGGCACAGTTACAAGACCTAGATCACCTAACTATCTGCAGTCTATTCTCTACATGCTGCTCCTTCTGCTGAGAAACCTCTCCTCTCTTCCCACAGGTCTCTCCTTGCCCACTCTCCAGCTGGCAGTGACTTTAACATCCTCAGGTACCAGCCTGGATACCACATGCTTCATTCAGAAAGTTTTTCTCAGCCCTTAGGCCTTGGCAAATTGCCCTCTGGAGTTTTCACGGCATCTTGCCTTTGCTTATCACAGCACTAGTCTTGCTATTTCAAATCGCCTGTTGTGTGTTTAGATTCATGTGACTGTGGATTCAAAATAGACATAGAGGGTGAATGAATAAATGAATGAGTGATGTTGCCTACTTTGCTCAAGGCCAACTGAGCATGAGTTCCCCCCATAACTGGTTTCGAAGAAAGCACAGTTCTGCCTTCAGCACAAATTTCCACTTATTCCCAATGAATATTCTTTCACTGGGCTTACTCTGGTTTCCTCTAGTCCATGAAATATGACATATTGTGGCTATTGAAACAGAATAAAGAAAACACATGGTTTTTAGGAACTGCTTGGTAGATGTTAGGAAGGACGATCCCATGATAATCAGGCTTCTCTCAGCCTGTAAGTTCCAGTGAGCCTTTCCAAGCCAGCTCTGTGTGGTATATTCAGGAAACTGCTCAAGTCTCAAGGTTCTGTGAGTCCAAAGATGATGCTATTAATGATGCAAGAAGATGTGCAAACAATGTAGCTTCCCCCTTAAAACTCACTCAGAAAAGGCCTCATACAGCCCAGTAAAACAAAAGTCAGGACCTGAAGAATCTGCAGAAGAATGGGGAAGAATGCAGGCATTAATGCCTCTGAGATCTTGAATTAAACCTCACATCTGCCCCTTATCAGCTGTATTATCTCACATTAGGTTTTTTATATTCTATGAGCCTCACTCTCCTCTACTGTAAAATGAGGATAACATTCCAGCTTGTTAGGTTAAATGATACAGTGCATGTTAGGGACCTAATAGGCTTCTAGCTGTTTGCTTTTCTCAAAATCTTGCCTGGGATTTAACATAGTTTAATTTTAAAAGATGCATGATTATGATAATATACACACCAAAGAACATCCCATTTGAAGTGGAGACAAAAAGGCAGTTACTATATATATATATATGTGTGTGTGTGTGTATATATGTATATATATGTGTATATATATATGTATATATCCCAATATAATAACATACATGCCAAAGAACATCCCATTTGAAGTGGAGACAAAAAGGCAGTATGTTACTACTTTTAAGGAGCTGATACTTCTTCTACAAAGGTTCTTTTTTTTTGAGACGGAGTCTCACTCTGTCGCCCAGGCTGGAGTGCAGTGGCCGCAATCTCCAATCTCGGCTCACTGCAAGCTCTGCCCCCCAGGTTCACGCCATTCTCCTGCCTCAGCCTTCCGAGTAGCTGGGACTACAGGCGCCCGCCACCTTGCCCGGCTAGTTTTTTGTATTCTTTTTTAGTAGAGATGGGGTTTCACCGTGTTAGCCAGGATGGTCTCGATCTCCTGACCTTGTGATCCGCCCGTCTCGGCCTCCCAAAGTGCTGGGATTACAGGCATGAGCCACCGCGCCCGGCCCAAAGGTTCTTTTAAATCAGTGGTTTTCAACCTTGGAGATAAACCATGCTCACCTGAAAGGCTTGTTAAAATAAAGATTGATGGGCCCAGCCCCCAGAGTATCTGCTGAAATAGGTATGGAATAGGACAAGAAAGTTTGTATTTCTAACAAGCCCCTAGGTAGTAGGGATGCTCTCAGTCCTCAGACCACATATTTTGGGTATCTTGAGGACATCAAGACCAATATCCAGCACCTATAACATTTCCTGGTGCATAGCAATGGCTTGGTATGAATAAATATTATTTTGGCATCCACTAAGAAGGGCGCAAGAAAGCAATGGATGGACTGCATGTTTCTGGAGAATAAGCCACAAACTGTCTTCAGTTGCAGTATACCCATGCTAAATCCTTCAGAGCCTCAGCATTGCCTATTGGCTCATTACTCTCTAAAAGTACATTATTTTCTTTTGAATTAAAAGTTAATTTTTATTATGTTTAACTTCAGTTCTGAGAATATTCTAATCTACTATATTTCTAAGAGTAGAAATTGAGTACCATTTCCAAAATTTTAGGTACAAAAAGGCATGGGATTAGAATGAGTCAGGGGGCAGAAATGAAAACAGAGTCTTCTCAGATATGATTTTACTCAAAAAGTAGGTCCTCTGCCTCTCTTTCCACTGAAGACATGAAGAAGAGAATGGCTAGATCACAGATCTGAAAGAGGCATCAGGGATCTAAACAAAACACTCCCTCACCCTGAACCTGGCTAGGCATCAAAGCAGGGATGAGAAGGATCACAGGATGTGGACCAGGTAACTTCTAAGAACCCTTTTTCACCAGCACCAACAAAGGAAGAGATTGAGAATCAGATTTAACTCCAAATCCCAACCTTTTCTTTCTGACCAAGATATTCACCCTTACCATTTGAACACTTCTAAGAATAATTGAGGAAATCCTCCTTGTAAATGAAAGAGGTTGGCCAGGTGTGGTGGCTCACAGCTGTAATCCCAACACTTTGGGAGACCAAGGTGGGAGGGTCACTGGAACCCAGGAGTTCAAGGACCAGCCTTGGAAACAGAGTAAGGCCCTGTCTACAAAAACTTTAAAAATTAGCTGCATATGGTAGTGCATGCCTGTTGTTCCAGCTACTCAGGAAGCTGAGGCAGGAGGATCGCTTAAGCCCAGGAGGCTGAGGCTGCAGTGAGCCATAATCATGCCACTAATTCAGACAGGGCCACAGAGATCCTGTCTAAAAAATAAAACAACAACAACAAAAACTTGCAGAGTTCCTGTCTATCTCAAATATTCCAAGGACCCAATTTTTCCTTCTTAAGGAACCCTGACCTCTCACTTTTTACCAAGACATTATCAAGTTTAGAGGGGATCTTGTGTGCTGAAAATTGAGTTGGCCTTATGGTACCTGATTCATTCACTGATTATTTTAACTAATTACTGGAAACCAATGTGACAAGGATTGTACTGGGCCCTAGGATACCAGATCAACTTCGCTTGATCCCTATCTTCATGGACCTAACTATTTAGTTGTAGAGACACTATGTTCTGACACACAGAGTTTTAACACAATATCACATTCAGACTTTCCCAGAATATCCCTAAGCCCTGTATTGGTACATAGAAATGTTCTGAGATGGGTGTTAAAATGCAGCCCCCAGGCTTCACCTTCACAGAGTTCATTACATCTGAGGTCATGCCATGAACCTAAATTTTTCACAAGTTCCAAAACTTTTCTAAGGTAGATGGTCTTCACATCACACTCTGGAAACACTGCTCTATTAAAAGGCATCATTCTTCACTAATGGATTTTTATGCAGTCCCTTATGTAGGCCAGATTGTATTTCCTCCCATTTTAATAAAGGAATTACTCCAAATTAAATCTCTGTGCTTCGCTCTCTTCCTCTGGTATTACAAAGGCCTTCAGGGGGCTGTTTTAATTAAGTAATTCGTGGAGAGAACACCTGTTCAGGTGTGCCTTGGCTTTACTTGGAAAACAACGATTAAAAACCAAAATCTTACTATTCCTGGAAGGAGAAGGGCATCTCTTATTTGAAGACATACATAATATTTGCAAAAGAGGGGAGGGCAGTGTGAGTGTATGTTAGGCTGCATGTAGATTCATGTACCATCTGATAATATTGACGCACTGAGGAAGGCAGATAGGTCTGATTTCATGCTGCCATTCTAGTCACTGCAGATGACTATGCAGAGCTTTTCCCTTTTTCAAACCAATTTTATTGTGCACATTTGTGGCTAACAACATGATTGATGAGATACATGTAGATCATAAAATGAAGCTTTTCAAATAGAATAATCCTAAATTGGAGGTTCCAAGAGGGCTGAATAGGAAGAGCTCCAGTCCACAGCTCCCAGCATGAGTGATGCAGAAGATGGGTGATTTCTGCATTTCCAGCTGAGGTACCAGGTTCATCTCACTGGGGCTTGTCAGACAGTGGGTGCAGACCACGGAGCATGAGCCGAAGCAGGGTGGAGCATCACCTCACCTGGGAAGTGCAAGGGATCAGGGAATTCCTTTTCTTAGCCAAGGGAAGCCGTGACAGATGGTACCTGGAAATTCGGGACAATCCTACCCTAATATTGCACTTTTCCAATGGTCTTTGCAAATGGCACACCAGGAGATTATATCCCGCACCTGGCTCAGAGGGTCCCACACCCACGGAGCCTCACTCACTGCTAGCACGTCAGTCTGAGATCGAACTGCAAGGCAGCAGCAAGGCTGCCGGAGGGGCGTCCACCATTGCTGAGGCTTGAGTAGGTAAACAAAGCAGCTGGGAAGCTCGAACTGGGTGGAGCCCACCGCAGCTCAAGGAGGCCTTCCTGCCTCTGTAGACTCCACCTCTGGGGGCAGGGCATAGCTGAAAAAAAAAGCAGCAGAAACTTGTGCAGCCTTAAACGTCCCTGTCTGACAGCTTTGAAGAGAGTAGTGGTTCTCCCAGCACAGAGTTTGAGATCTAAGAATGGACAGGCTGCCTCCTCAAGTGGGTCCCTGACCCCCCGTGTAACCTAACTGGGAGACATCTCCCAGTAGGGGCCGACTGACACCTCATACATCCAGGTGCCCCTCTGAGATGAAGTTTTCAGAGGAAGGATCAGGCAGCAACATCTGCCATTCTGCAATATCTGCTGTTCTGCAGCCTCTGCTGGTGATACCCAGGCAAACAGGGTCTGGAGTGGACCTCCAGCAAACTCCAAAAGACCTGCAGCTGAGGGTCCTGAATGTTAGAAGGAAAACTAACAAACAGAAAGGACATCCACAACAAAACCCCATCTGTACATCACCATCACCAAAGATCAAAAGTAGATAAAACCACAAAGATGGGGAGAAACCAGAGCAGAAAAGCTGAAAATTCTAAAAGTCAGGGTGCCTCTTCTCCTCCAAATGAACACAGCTCCTCACCAGCAACAGAGCAAAGCTGAACAGAGAAAGACTTTGACAAGTTGAGAGAAGAAGGCTTCAGATGATTGGTAATAACAAATTTCTCTGAGCTAAAGGAGGATGTTTGAACCCATCAGAAAGAAGCTAAAAACCTTTAAAAAGATTAGATGAATGGCTAACTAGAATAAACAGCACAAAGAAGACCTTAAATTACCTGATGGAGCTGAGAACCATGGCACGAGAACTATGTGACAAATGCACAAGCTTCAGTAGCCGATTTGGTCAAGTGGAAGAAAGGGTATCAGTGATTGAAGAGCAAATGAATGAAATGAAGTGAGAAGAGAAGTTTAGAGAAAAAAGAATAAAACGAAATAAACAAAGCCTCCAAGAAATATGGGACTATGTGAAAAGGCCAAATCTATGACTGAATGCTGTACTTGAAAGTGATGGGGAGAACGAACCAAATTGGAAAACACTCTGTAGGATATTATCCAGGAGAACTTCCCCAACCTAGCAAGGCAGGCCAGCATTCAAATTCAGGAAATACAGAGAACGCCACAAAGACACTCCTCGAGAAGAGCAACTCCAAGACACATAATTGTCAGATTCCCCAAAGTTGAAATGAAGGAAAAAATGTTAAGGGCAGCTGGAGAGAAAGATCGGGTTACCTACAAAGGGAAGCCCATTAGACTAAGAGCAGATATCTCGGCAGAAACCCTATAAGCCAGAAAAGAGTGGCAGCCAACATTCCTAAAGAAAATAATTTTCAACCCAGAATTTGATATCCAGTCAAACTAAGCTTCATAAGTAAAGGAGAAATAAAATCCTTTACTGACAAGCAAATGCTGAGAGATTTTGTCACCACCAGGCCTGCCCTACAAGAGCTCCTGAAGGAAACACTAAACATGGAAAGGAACAACAAGTACCAGCCACTGCAGAAACATGACAAATTGTAAAGACCATCGATGCTAGGAAGAAACTGCATCAACTAACAAGCAAAATAACCAGCTAATATCATAATGACAGGATAAAATTCACACATAACCATATTAAACGTAAATGTAAATGGGCTAAATCCTCCAATTAAAAGACACGGACTTGCAAATTGGATAAAGAGTGAAGACCCATCAGTGTGCTGTATTCAGGCGACCCATCTCACGTGCAGAGACACACATAGGCTCTAAATAAAGGAATGGAGGAAGATCTACCAAGCAAATGGAAAGCAAAAGAAAAGCAGGGGTAGCAATTCTAGTCTCTGATAAAACAGACTTTAAACCAACAAAGATCAAAAGAGACAAAGAAGGCCATTACATAATGGTAAAGTGATCAATTCAACAGGAAGAGCTAACTATCCTAAATATATATGCACCCAATACAGAGCACACAGATTCATAAAGCAAGTCCTTAGAGACCTAAAAAGAGACTTAGACTCCCACACAATAATAATGGGAGACTATAACACCCCACTGTCAACATTAGACAGATCCATGAGACAGAAGGTTAACGAGGATATCCAGGAATTGAACTCAGCTCTGCACCAAGAGAACCTAATAGACATCTACAGAACTCTCCACCCCAAATCAACAGAATATACATTCTTCTCAGTACCACATTGCACTTATTCCAAAATTGACCACATAGTTGGAAGTAAAGCACTCCTCAGCAAATGTACAAGAACAGAAATTAAAACAAACTGTCTCTCAGAACACAGTGCAATCAAACTAGAAGTCAGGATTAAGTAACTCACTCAAAACCACTCAACTACATGGAAACTGAGCAACCTGCTCCTGAATGACTACTGGGTAGATAACAAAATAAAGGCAGAAATAAAGATGTTATTTGAAACCAATGAGAACAAAGACACAACATACCAGAATCTCTGGGACACATTTAAACCAGTGTGTAGAGGAAATTTATAGCACTAAATGCCCACAAGAGAAAGCAGGAAAAATCTAAAATTGACACCCTAACATCATAATTAAAAGAACTAGAGAAGAAACAGCAAACACATTCAAAAGCTAGCAGAAGGCAAGAAATAACTAAGATCAGAGCAGAACTGAAGGAGATAGAGACACCAAAATCCCTCCAAAAAAATCAATGAATCCAGGAGTTGGTTTTCTGAAAAGGTCAACAAAATTGATAGACCACTAGCAAGACTAACACAGAAGAAAAGAGAGAAGAATCAAACAGACGCAATAAAAAATGATAAAGGGGATATCAGCACCAATCCCACAGCAATACAAACTACCGTCAGAGAATACTATAAACACCTCTATGCAAATAAACTAGAAAACCTAGAAGAAGTGGATAAATTCCTGGGCACATACACCCTCTGAAAACTAAACCAGGAAGAAGTTGAATCCCTGAATAGACCAATAACAGGTTCTGAAATTGAGGCAATAATTAACAGCCTACCAACCAAAAAAAGTCCAGGACCAGATGGATTCACAGCTGAATTCTACAACAGGTACAAAGAGGAGCTGGTACCATTCCTTCTGAAACTATTCCAATCAATAGAAAAGAGGGAATCCTCCCTAATTCATTTTATGAGGCCAACATCATCCTGATACCAAAGCCTGGCAGAGACACAACCAAAAAAAGAGAACTTTAGATCACTATCCCTGATGAGCATTGATGCAAAAATCCTCAATAAAATACTGGCAAATCGAATCCAGCAGCACATCAAAAAGCTTATCCACCACAATCAAGTTGGCTTCATCCCTAGGATCCAAGGCTGGTTCAACATATGCAAATCAATAAACACAATCCATCACAAACAGAACCAATGACAAAAATCACATGATTATCTCAATAGATGCAGAAAAGACCTCCAACAAAATTCAACAGGCCTTCATGCTAAAAACTCTCAATAAACTAGGTATTGATGGAATGTATGTCAACATAATAAGAGCTATTTATGACAAACCCACAGCCAATATCATACTGAATGGGCAAAAACTGGAAGCATTCCCTTTGAAAACTGGCACAAGATAGTGATACCCTCTCTCACCACTCCTATTCAACACAGTGTTGGAAGTTCTGGCCAGGGCAATCAGGCAAGAGAAAGAAATAAAGGATATTAAATTAGGAAAAGAGGAAGTCAAATTGTCTGTGTTTGCAGATGACATGATTGTATATTTAGAAAACCCCATAGTCTCAGCCCAAAATATCCTTAAGCTGATAAGCAACTTCAGCAAAATCTCAGGATACAAAATCAATGTTCAAAAATCACAAGCATTCCTATACACCAATAACAGACAAACAGAGAGCCAAATCATGAATGAACTCCCATTCACAATTGCTTCAAAGAGAATAAAATACCTAAGAATCCAACTTAGGAGGTACGTGAATGACCTCTTTAAGGAGAAGTACAAACCACTGCTTAACAAAATAAAAGAGGACACAAACAAATGGAAGAACATTCCATGCTCATGGATAGGAAGAATCAATATTGTGAAAATGGCCATACTGCCCAAGGTAATTTATAGATTCAATGCCATTCACATCAAGCTACCAATGACTTTCTTCACAGAATTGGAAAAAAATTACTTTAAAGTTCAT
>NW_022164523.1:0-2072 GCF_008728515.1 Papio anubis
TTGTCTTCAGAACGAGTCCTGCATAAACCCCGGGCTGGGGAGCCGGCCACGGCCCAGCAGCACCCAGCTCACGTGCTCCACCCACCCCACAGAGGACCACGGAGGCCCCAGCACGCTCTGTCCGGGGCAAGACACCAGAAACAGCCACAGTTCAGGGTTCTGCCACCCGCCCCGCTGCCGTCATTACCTGCTGGGATCCGAATCCTCATTGGTTGGGTAGGTGATCCCACAGCTCCGCTGCCTTAATTACCTGCTGGGATCTGAAATTGCATTGGTTGGGAAGGGGATCTCACTGCTCAAGCACTCCCTGCTGCCTCCTTGCAAACAACATAAAAAATCCAAAACCCCTCTTAAAGAACGTTTACTATAACCTCAAAACAAGACCAATCCTGAGACCAGGGAAGATACACACACACATCTGACAGCTGGTGGACGTCAGTGACCGACGCCACGGCTTCCGTGTGGCGTGTGAAGCGGGAGGCCTGTCACGGTGACTCAGGCTGGGGTCCGAATAGGGGTCTTCCAAGCAACTAGGCAACCAGGACGCACACCCCAAAACCCAAGTCCCCGCACTCATGTACCTGGCAGAAATGCTGCGTGGCCATCGACACCAGTTGTGAACCAAGACCGATCTGTGTCCTGTGGTTCTCACAATGTCCATACACGTCTGGGCCCAGCACAGGCACGCACGGCACCCTGCTTGCCTCCAGTGGGGCTCTCTCCTGCCAAGGGGGATGGCCCTGAAGTCCGTTGAGATTTCCAAAGCTCTACAAAGTCGCCCTTCCTCCTGCTTGTTCAGAAGGCCTAAAGCCCTGAAGACACCAGTGAGAATTGACCTAGCCTCTTAAGGCAGCTCAAACACCTAAACACAGGAACGCTGGACCTCTCTGCCCTCAGGAGCAGCCAATAACCCACTGGGCTAAGCAGAAGGCACAGATGTCACATCCAGAAGCCAGTGGCACTCACGTTTGCATTCCAGGAGCCACCCTTGTGAGTCCCTTCAAGGCTTCCAAGTCCCACTTGATTGTTTTCATCGTATCTCTATAACATCAGAGACATTATATCTCATGGTATCTATGAGATCGTCTCTACTTTTATGAGCACATATGCTCCCTGACTTACCATGGGATGAAACTGTTCCAATAAACCCAGTGTAAGCTGAAAATATCCTAAATAGAAAGTGCATTTGACATAATACTTTCAACTTACAATGGGTTCATCCAGAGGCAGCCCATCTCGGGCCGAACAATGCACTGAGTGTGACTAGTTCACACCATCACAAGGTTGAAAAAAAAATCACAAATTTAACCATTGTGAGCCAGGGACCATCTGTATTACGGCTCCTGTCTTCAGAGACAACACAAACCTCTTCTTAGACAAGAATCACAATTTATAATCCTCAAAATGTTAAACTTAGTCTAACAATCTACAGGTTCAAACAAAGCCAAAGTAGGCCCACAGGACCGTTTGTGTCATTCGCTAAGATACACGACTCTGTCATAACCCTCACCACAGCCCCTCAGGGTGGGTCCCAGAGGCAGGTGAGGTTTGTAGCTACGGACACTAATAAAACCAAAATCAGAGTACGCAGGTGCAGTCAAGTCATATGACTTCTCCACTAGCATATGCACAAATGTTTATCCGCAAATCTGATCTTTGCTTTACCTCCCTCCCATGACCTAAAAAGGAGTCCACCACACACACACACACACACACACATCCCACTTCAAAAACATAATTCGTACTTGCATTCAATTCTGGGCATTTGGAATAGACCTAATGGGTGATTAAACCTCTCCTCCAACCCATTGCTTAGTCTTCTTAGAGGATGAAGGATTTTGCATAACACAAGTCAGCATATACAAGATCTTGTATAGAAACAGACTTTCAAGTGGTCCTCATTATAGTGATTCAACTAATATACAAAGGACCCAACACACAGCACAATGTCTATTAGAAGAATGATTAATTGGTTCCCCTCAAAATCCTAATATCTACACAGAAAAAATACCCTATACACATTTTATCATTCTTTACCAGTATAGTCATACAAAGGAGTATCACAAAAGCAA
>NW_022164524.1:0-2071 GCF_008728515.1 Papio anubis
AAAAAAAAAAAAAAAAACATAAATAAATAAAAATAAAAAGGAAAAACAGTATACTGTTTTCAGTCCTTTTCTCTTTCCTCCTCCTCTAGCCCCTGGAAACCACGAATCTAATTTCCTTGTGTAGTGATTTGCCTATTCTGGAAATCTCATATGAATGGAATCGTACCCAGTATGTGGTCTTTTACATTTTGCTTCTCTCACTGAGCGTGTTTTCAAGGTTGATGCACATCCAGCCTGTGTGGGTGCCTTGTTCCTTTTCTACGGCTGAGTGACATTCCGTAATGTGGACATACCACATTTTGTTTATCCATTTATCAGTTGATGCACACGTGAGCTGTTTTCATCTTTATTATGAATAATGCTGCATGAACATTCATGTAGAGATTTTTGTTTGCACATAAGTTTACATTCTTCTTAGATATGTACCCCAGAGTGGAATTGCCCTTCCTGGGCTCAAGTGGTATCTTCCAGGAATATCTGTATTTAACATTTTGACAAGCTGCCAAACTTTCTCAAAACAGTTGCACCATTTTCCAATCTACCAGCAAAATCTGAGTTCCCATTTCTTCACATCCTTATCACTTTCATTTTTTTTAAAGACAAAGTCTTGCTCTGTCACCCAGGCTAGAGTGCAGTGGTGCAGTCTCAATTCACTGCCTCCTGGGTTGACGCAATTCTCGTGTTTCAGCCTTCTGAGTAGCTGGGACTACAGGTGAGCAACACCATGCCCGGCTAATTTTTGTAATTTTAGTAGAGATGGGGTTTCACCATATTGGCCTGGGTGGTCTCAAACTCCTGACCTTAGGAGATCCACCCACCTCAGCCTCCCAAAGTGCTAGGATTACAGGTGTGAGCCACCGTGCCTAGCCTGTTTCATTTTTATAACTTCTATTTCTTTGCTGAGATTTTTATTTTTCCATTTATTTCAAGAGGATTTGCAATTTGTTGTGGAAATGTTTTTATGATGCCTGTTTCAAAATCCTTGTCAGATAATTCTGACACCCGAGTCTTCCTGGTGCTGGCCTCAGTTGATTGTCTCTTATTGAAATGGTCGTGTCCCTGGGTCTTCTTATGATGAGTGATTCTTAAATACATCTTCTCTCAAGGGTTTCGGTTCCAACGACAGTTCAGTTCTCAGAGTTCTTGCAAAGTTCTTCCGTGTCATTCTTCTGATGCTGCTTGGACTCCCACTCAAACCCTAACCCTACCCTTACCCCTAATTCTGCTAGTGCCATCTGCCGACACAGAGGACACCTCCCTGGCTGTCTGGCGTCACTGCCTTCTGTGGTGGTGGCATGGCTGAAGCCGACGGGCCCGGGTGGAGGGCAGAGACGCAGGACTTCACTGATGCTGTGCTGTGAGCAGGTTGGACCACCTGCCTGATGGTTGGGTCTAGTCCCATCAGCAGCTATCAGTGTGGGAGGAAACCCACAGCCTGCACCCTCCTCTTATCTGGTGATGCTCAGGCCAGCAAGGCATTGACTGCTCTGCTCACGGCTGAGAAGCAGAGCTGCTGATTCATTCTGGAAAGGCTGTGGCTGTCCCCATTGGCCCCAGGAGGTCCTTGGAAGCTCCCACCTCTGTGTATGTGACTCTGGGCTGTGACCTCCATCATTGCCCCAGCTAAGTCAGCGAGGGCTTGCTGAAGCCCAGAGGGCTGTGGGACCATGTACGCAGCTCTCTGGATCCTGGGACTCGGGCCCCTTCTTCTCAAACTCTGGGCAGTCCCCACTGGTAAGTTTCTCCTTTCTTCATCCATGGAACTTTCTAGAGGCAGCAACTCTGTCGATGCCCAGGCGCCGGGGCATGAGGGTCCCTGCAGTGACCTGCTGTCTGTCTGGGTCTCACTCAGCCCAGAGTGCGTCGGACATGCTGGGGCAGGAGGGAGGTGGCTCCACATGGCTGGATCCCTGTGACCTCAGGGCCCCCAGCCCCTAACCCCACTGCTCGGAACCCAGGGCACGGCTGGGTCAGGCCCTGGACAAAATGAGGGACACGACCCAGTGTCTGGCCCAATGACCCCTATCAACAGAGTCCTGAGGGGTCCTGTGGGGGCTGCTCCATCCATGTC
>NW_022164525.1:0-2071 GCF_008728515.1 Papio anubis
GTATTATAATAGTCCTGAAGACAATCCCCCACTCTACGCCATATTTTGATATCAATAGTTCCTTCCTGTGGGAACCAAGGGCAAGTATCTTTTACAAAATCAAAATATTTAAACAAATCATTACCTTTAACCTTTACTCCTCGTATCTTTAAAGCCTCTTTTAATTGTCCTACATAAATTTGATGCTGACTTAATTCTTTTCCCATTTCGGACACGCCACTTACCTTCGATTCTGATGCGGCAGGTTCCCGCGGTGATCGAAAAAGTTTAATTTCTTTTGTCTTTGTTACCGGTCGACCGCCTTTGGCGTCCTCTTCCTCACGGAGTCCCTCGTTTCGAGGCCCCTGTTCGGGCGCCACGTATCCCGGCCCACGGGATCGTCACTGGAGGCCCTGGAAGAGGGGGTGGGTATTTGGAGAACAAGAGATACGAGAAATGGAGACAAGAGAGTGCTCTGATCAAGTATCTTTCAATGGCGGTAATGCAGTGCCTTATATACACTTGGAGGGGAAGGGGTTGCGCCAAGGCGAAAATGATCTCATCACGGAGGGTGTGGCCAGGTAGGTATTGGTTTCTCTGATCGAACGTCATGTGGCGCCTGCGCTGTCAGGTAGCAATTTTCACGGGCACGGGAAAAATGGGTGAAGAAGAAGCAGGAAGAGCGCCATCTTTTATGAGGTATTATAAAAGATGGGGAATAGGCAAAGATAGGGAGGAGGTGTAAGGTGGAAATGAATAAAGCTCAGGCGTTTTTAATCGTCAATTATTATTCGCTATGGCCGGGGCGTGCAGCTCCGGACAAGCAAACAGATCCAAGAAATACAGACGTAGCTCTGTGAGTGGAAGTCACACATCACAAAGCACTTTCTCAGAAAGCTTCTTTCCAGTTTTTCTCTGAGGATATTCTCTTTTTCACCATAGCCCTCTAAGGGCTTCCAAATATCACTTTGCCAATTCCACAAGAACAGGCTTAGTGAACGGCTTCTTGAGGGCAAAGCTGTAACTCTGTGAGATGAATTAACAGAACACTAAGCAGTTTCTCAGAGAGCTTCTTTCCAGATTTCATCTGAGGATATTTCCTTTTCCACCATAGCCCTCTATGGGCTTCCAAATATCACTTTGCCAATTGCACAAGAACTGTCTTAGCGAAAGGCTTCTTGAGGGGAAAGCTGTAACTCTGTGAGATGATTTCACAGAACACAAAGAAGTTTCTCAGAAAGCTTCTTTCTCTTTGTATTGGAGGATATTTCCTTTGGCCCTGTAGTCTTCAAAGCGATCCGAAATATCAGTTCTCAGATTCAACAGAAATAAGGCAAGCAAACAGATCCACGAAATACAGATGTAACTCTGTGAGTGGAAGTCACACATCACAAAGCAGTTTCTCAGAAAGCTTTCTTCCAGTTTTTCTCTGAGGATATTCTCTTTTGACCATAGCCCTCTATGGGATTCCAAATATCACTTTGAAAATTCCACAAGAACAGACTTAGCGAACGGCTCCTGGAGGGGAAAGCTGTAACTCTGTGAGATGAATTAACAGAATACTAAGCAGTTTCTGAGAAGGCTTCTTTCTAGATTTCGTCTGAGGATATTTCCTTTTACACCTTAGCCATCTATGGACATCGAAATATCACTTTGACAATTCCACAAGAAAAGACTTAGTGAAAGTCTTCTGGAGGGGAAAGCAGTAACACTGTGAGATGATTTCACAAAACACAAAGAAGTTTCTCAGAAAGCATCTTTCTCTTTATTATCGGTGGATATTTCCTTTAGCCCTATAGTCTTCAAAGGGATCCGAAGTATCCGTTCTCAGATTCCACAGATATAAGGCTAGCAAACAGATCCATGAAATACAGATGTAACTCTGTGAGTGGAAGTCACACATTACAAAGCAGTTTCTCAGAAAGCTTCTTTCCACTTTTTCTCTGAGGATATTCTCTTTTTCAGCATAGCCCTCTATGGGCTTCCAAATATCACTTTGCCAATTCCCCAAGAACAGGCTTAGCCAACGGGTTCTTGAGGGGAAAGCTGTAACTCTGTGAGATGAATTAACAGAACACTAAGCAGTTTCTCA
>NW_022164526.1:0-2069 GCF_008728515.1 Papio anubis
CTGTGGGGAAGGCACCAAGACCTGCCAGGATATGGGGGGAGGTCAGGAAGGCTCCAGGTCCACGCGGACAGCTGTTCTCAGCCATGGCTGACTCTTCTTAGAGACCACCCCTGTCCGCTCTCCCCACTAGATGGTTGTGACACCCATGAGGGGGTGTACATGGAAGCACTTTTTGCAAATGACAAAAGTTCTGCACAGTGCACACCTTGCTGTCACCATTGGGGCCATGTGGCCTTGGACACAGATGCGTGGGCTTCAGGGTCTAGTTCCCCATGGTGTCCCCTAAAGAGACATCCACTCAGCCTCCTGTGAGGTTTGCTGGCACTGCCCTCCCCACTGTAACCCCATCTCCTGACTTCCAGCTTGCAGAATCCTCCTGAGGGAGCTGGGGGAGACTGGGGGCCTGACCAACCCTCTGGAAAGATGAGGAGACTCCCCCTTCTTTCCATGTCCTCCTTTCTACCAGGGCCTCTGATGCAACCCTAGGGCCTGGTGGTGACCTGGGAGGGGGAGGTCCTGGAAAGGGAACAGGAATAGACGGAAGCCCTGAGGCTGACATAGACAGAGCTTTGTGAAGCCAGCAGTGGAGGAGGTGGAGGAGCTGTGGGTACCAGGTGCCCAGCCTTCCCAACCTCCCAGTCCCACCTGCCCCTGGCTGCAGCTTGTGCCTCATGTCTACTGCAGCCACCTGAGAAAGCTCACTGGGGAGGGTGGCTCTCAGCTACCCTTAGGTGGAGACCCCCGGGTCACATGTACAAATCAGCGCCTGCTAAGGCCCGTCAACTGCATGGGAAATGCATGCAATGTCCATCTCCCACCAGCTTGTCCCCAAGGGCTCTCCCAGCTACTCTGGCCTCCACGCTGTCACCAGGCTCAACGACCACCTTAGAGCCTTTTTGACCACACTCAACCCTGAGTATCTCCAGGTCACCAGAGCCCTTGTTACCCCTAAAACACCCTGCACCTCAGCCACATGTGCTTTATCCTCCTTCACCACAGCCCCATGTTCCCGTGGCCTCCTCTCCACCTCCACCAGCTCCGGCCTGGCTGAATTTCAGTGTGGCTCCACAGTATGCCCCGTCCCCCAGAGCTGTCTTTTCCACAACCAGGGGCTGCCTTCTCCAACCAGGGTGATCTCCAGCTTTTGGTGCTCCAAAGGTCCTATCTGGGACCTCTCCTGCTGGAGAGAGGCTGCCACCACCTGGGGCCTCTCCACCTGCTCACATGGCAAGTCCCAGCAACAGCATCTTCCTGACCACCCCCTAGAGTATTCCTTCTGGGGAGACCCCACACCCAGGCAGATGGAGGTAGGTGCCTGCACATTCATCCACCCCGACATGCAGAAGCTGCTGGAAACTCTCATCACCAAGAGAGCAGTGATGAAGATGTGGCAGGAGAAAGAAAGGGGGCAGGCAGACTACCTGCAGATGACATCACTGGGGAAGGAGTGGGACATCACGACTCTAAATCCCTTCTGGAATGTGACAACCCAATCACAGCAGCTGCCTGGTCCTCAGCAGGTCTCTGATGCCACGTCCATGGGGGACCACTTACAGTGGAAATGCAGCCAGCTCTTCTGAGACCTCCCCTCTTTCAATAGGGAGTCCCTGGTGGTCACGGCCTGGGTTTCTAGGAACCCTTCCTCACAGAATGTGTACTCTGTACCATTGGATAAAGCCTCCACTTCTCTTCAAGCCTGAGGTTGAGGCATCCTCACAGCTTTCCCAGGCATAGCCCCAGCCCCACACATGGCCCAGCTCCAACCGTTCACTTCAACCTGGCCCCAGTCCCAGCCCCCACCTCTGGCTAGGATCCAGAAGCAGTCCCACTTCTCACCCCCTGTCCCAAGCCTACCGTGCTCTTCTCCACCCCAGATCAGGTTCTGTGGGGCATCTTGCCCTACATCCAATGAGAGGGCACAGTCTGTCATCCCCAGTGGAATGGAGTATATTGAATGGCCCTTGCAGAAGTGACCAAAGTGGAAGAGGGCTTTTCCCTTTCTCCTAAAAAATTCTCAGGCCATCCTGAGCCAGCCCACTGTCCACCTTCCCCAGAAGAGGCCAGCTTTC
>NW_022164527.1:0-2069 GCF_008728515.1 Papio anubis
CTGTGGGGAAGGCACCAAGACCTGCCAGGATATGGGGGGAGGTCAGGAAGGCTCCAGGTCCACGCGGACAGCTGTTCTCAGCCATGGCTGACTCTTCTTAGAGACCACCCCTGTCCGCTCTCCCCACTAGATGGTTGTGACACCCATGAGGGGGTGTACATGGAAGCACTTTTTGCAAATGACAAAAGTTCTGCACAGTGCACACCTTGCTGTCACCATTGGGGCCATGTGGCCTTGGACACAGATGCGTGGGCTTCAGGGTCTAGTTCCCCATGGTGTCCCCTAAAGAGACATCCACTCAGCCTCCTGTGAGGTTTGCTGGCACTGCCCTCCCCACCATAACCCCATCTCCTGACTTCCAGCTTGCAGAATCCTCCTGAGGGAGCTGGGGGAGACTGGGGGCCTGACCAACCCTCTGGAAAGATGAGGAGACTCCCCCTTCTTTCCATGTCCTCCTTTCTACCAGGGCCTCTGATACAAACCTAGGGCCTGGCAGTGACCTGGGAGGGGGAGGTCCTGGAAAGGGAACAGGAATAGACGGAAGCCCTGAGGCTGACATAGACAGAGCTTTGTGAAGCCAGCAGTGGAGGAGGTGGAGGAGCTGTGGGTACCAGGTGCCCAGCCTTCCCAACCTCCCAGTCCCACCTGCCCCTGGCTGCAGCTTGTGCCTCATGTCTACTGCAGCCACCTGAGAAAGCTCACTGGGGAGGGTGGCTCTCAGCTACCCTTAGGTGGAGTCCCCCGGGTGACATGTACAAATCAGCGCCTGCTAAGGCCCGTCAACTGCATGGGAAATGCATGCAATGTCCATCTCCCACCAGCTTGTCCCCAAGGGCTCTCCCAGCTACTCTGGCCTCCACGCTGTCACCAGGCTCAACGACCACCTTAGAGCCTTTTTGACCACACTCAACCCTGAGTATCTCCAGGTCACCAGAGCCCTTGTTACCCCTAAAACACCCTGCACCTCAGCCACATGTGCTTTATCCTCCTTCACCACAGCCCCATGTTCCCGTGGCCTCCTCTCCACCTCCACCAGCTCCGGCCTGGCTGAATTTCAGTGTGGCTCCACAGTATGCCCCGTCCCCCAGAGCTGTCTTTTCCACAACCAGGGGCTGCCTTCTCCAACCAGGGTGATCTCCAGCTTTTGGTGCTCCAAAGGTCCTATCTGGGACCTCTCCTGCTGGAGAGAGGCTGCCACCACCTGGGGCCTCTCCACCTGCTCACATGGCAAGTCCCAGCAACAGCATCTTCCTGACCACCCCCTAGAGTATTCCTTCTGGGGAGACCCCACACCCAGGCAGATGGAGGTAGGTGCCTGCACATTCATCCACCCCGACATGCAGAAGCTGCTGGAAACTCTCATCACCAAGAGAGCAGTGATGAAGATGTGGCAGGAGAAAGAAAGGGGGCAGGCAGACTACCTGCAGATGACATCACTGGGGAAGGAGTGGGACATCACGACTCTAAATCCCTTCTGGAATGTGACAACCCAATCACAGCAGCTGCCTGGTCCTCAGCAGGTCTCTGATGCCACGTCCATGGGGGACCACTTACAGTGGAAATGCAGCCAGCTCTTCTGAGACCTCCCCTCTTTCAATAGGGAGTCCCTGGTGGTCACGGCCTGGGTTTCTAGGAACCCTTCCTCACAGAATGTGTACTCTGTACCATTGGATAAAGCCTCCACTTCTCTTCAAGCCTGAGGTTGAGGCATCCTCACAGCTTTCCCAGGCATAGCCCCAGCCCCACACATGGCCCAGCTCCAACCGTTCACTTCAACCTGGCCCCAGTCCCAGCCCCCACCTCTGGCTAGGATCCAGAAGCAGTCCCACTTCTCACCCCCTGTCCCAAGCCTACCGTGCTCTTCTCCACCCCAGATCAGGTTCTGTGGGGCATCTTGCCCTACATCCAATGAGAGGGCACAGTCTGTCATCCCCAGTGGAATGGAGTATATTGAATGGCCCTTGCAGAAGTGACCAAAGTGGAAGAGGGCTTTTCCCTTTCTCCTAAAAAATTCTCAGGCCATCCTGAGCCAGCCCACTGTCCACCTTCCCCAGAAGAGGCCAGCTTTC
>NW_022164528.1:0-2068 GCF_008728515.1 Papio anubis
GATTGCCTGCTTTCAGATTCCGTTCATGTGAAAAGACAGACCTTTATATGTGTGAACCTCTGTTAACTTGAGTCTTCTGTTTTATGCAGCCAAACTTAACCCTAACTGCCACACACCGTCTACTCATATTTTATGATGCTCTCTCTAATCTCTTAGGTAATTGTGTCCCCCCAGAAACCTATGGAGAGCTGAAGGGGTTTTAGGGTCATGGAATCCACCCTCCTCCTTTGGTAAAAGAGGACAAAGACCAGAGAGCTGAGCGATTGCTGAGGCATGCGATTGTAAACCAAAAGGTACCTGAGACTGATCTCAATCCATTTAAAAGTTAATTCTGCCAAGGTTAAGGACGTGCTTGGGATAAAAAAACATGGAATCACAGAAACAGTCTGTGGTCTGTGTCTTCCTCCCAAGACGATTTTGAGGGTTTCAGTAGTTAAAGGGGAAGGGTGAGCTGAAGAGGAAGGGTGGGCTGGAGGGAAGGGTGGGCTGGAGGAGAAGGGTGGGCTGGAGGAAAAGGGTGGGCTGGAGGAAAAGGGTGGGCTGGAGGGGAAAGAGGGAGTCTGTGGTCATCCTCAGGTTGCAAGAGAAGGAGAGCAAGTGGGGAATGGTCAGTTACGTCTTCATCTCACATGCAGTAAATCAGTCCTTTACATAAGATAAGGTGAACATAGACCAGCTTCCTGTGGAGATACGTAACCCTTTATCTGTAGCTATCTGCTTAGGAACAAAAGGAAAGGCAGTTTCTCGTATGATTCAGCTTCCAGCTTAATGTTTTCTTCCTTTTTGGCTGTGAATTGGCATCCCGAGGCTTTATTTCTCCCTGCACACTATATTGTGTGTGAAAATTGTTGTTCGGGACCCAAAGTTGTTAACTTCCTCCAGCTACATCCCTTAGCTCAATTTCCATTTGGAGAGGCTTCTGGAAGGCTGGAATTGAAATCCACCAGTGCCCATTTCAAGGTGTTCCCAACATCGCCCAGATACGCTTCCCTGTGGATGCAGGTCAGTCATCATAATGCACAGAAACAGCGTTGACCTCAGCCTGGAGCCATTGCCCTGAAAGGGGATTCTTCCCAGCTCGGGCCTGAGAGTGATCTCTGAGAAGTGGCCGCTCCATCCCTGAACCCTTCCTGCTTGTGTCTCCTTACTTCCTAGAGATCACGGCATTCAGGGTCAGAATGCCGCAGGCCTATCCCACTGGAAGCTGCCGAGGTGCCTCCTGGCACACAGGACGCCTGGCACGGCAGCAGCATCAAGGGATCAGCAGGGAAGAGGCTGCAGTGATTTGGGGGAACAGCCTGAAAATCACCTGGAGCCTGGTGGCAGGTGCTCCCACCTCCTCCCAATATTAGGTCCCAGAGAAAATGACAATATGAGCAGCTCATGTCACCATTATTAGCAGAGTCTTTTTATTCTTTCCTTAATTTTTTGCCATTAAATTGAGCTCTATCGGTCCATTCTCTTTTCTTTTCTTTTCTTTTCTTTTTAGACAGAGTCTTGCTCTGTTGTCCAGACTGGAGTGCAGTGATGCGATCTCTGCTCACTACAAGCTACACCTCCCGGGTTCACGGCATTCTCCTGCCTCAGCCTCCTGAGTAGCTGGGACTACAGGTGCCCGCCACCATGCCTGGCTAATTTTTTGTATTTTTAGTAGAGACGGGGTTTCACCATGTTAGCCAGGATGGTCTTGATCTCCTGACCCCGTGATCTGCCTGCCTCGACCTCCCAAAGTGCTGGGATTACAGGCATGAGCCACCCCACCAGGCTTATAGGCCCATTTTCTGCTTTTAATGCCACCAATACATGAAATTCCAGATCTGCTTCTGTAAAAAAAAGTTTCATTTTCATTATTTTATTATTCATTACATTAATTCTATTATTTTATTCTCTTTGTTTTTTTAAGAAGAACTTCAGCGCGAGAGGGGCTATCCCTGCTGCCTTGTGGCTGCAGAAGGAGAGAGAAGGAGCCTCTCCAAAAAAGGGTTTCATGAAAGCCCTGAGACGAGATATTCACTTTAGAGGGTTCAGGACAAGGTCACTCACTTTGTTCTGAGTGGTGTGGAGATGC
>NW_022164529.1:0-2068 GCF_008728515.1 Papio anubis
CAGCCCCAGGGATGGGACCAGGAGCCAGCCCTTGTCCCACCTACAGCAGTTCTTGTGTGTTTAAAGCCTCCCCTGCACCACCAGGCTACTGAGGGAGGCGGGGAGGAGAGGAACTGGGTCACAGCGGGGAATCTTAGCTTGGTTTTGATGTGCTGCTGGACGACCAGATCCAGAATCCAGTGAGCCATCGAGTGAGGACACCTGGCTGTGCCGAAGCGCTATGTGACCCAGAGGAGCCACTCACCCTCTCTGAGCTGCTGGACATCATTGGTGGGGAAGCTCAGGCCGGGGGACTCCCGGGAGTGTCTGGAGGTCTGAGTTCCATTGTCAGCTGTGCCATATGCTTGCTGCGCTCTAGAGCAGCTCCTGTTCGTCTTGGAGCCTCAGTTTATGCACCTGTGAAGTGGGAGTGAGTTGCACTTCGGGGTTAACGGGGCAAAACTCATGTGGGCTCATCCTTTAGAGGGATCCCACAGGTGGGCAGAGCCCTGGGTTCTTTATCCGACTCCGTCTGGGCTGGGGGGGGCCTCTGTTTCTTGGCTGATAAGTGGGTTTGAGAGAGGTATGCTGGTGGGCAGAGGGCTGGGGGGAGTCACCTGACTTATTCGAAGAAGCCCTTGAGAGAGCCGTGGCTTCTTGGAATTAAGAGGGAAGAGTGAGCCTGGTGCAGTGGTCATGTGTGTAATCCCAGCACTTCGGGAGGCCAAGGCGGGGCAGATCAGGAGGTCAAGTGATCGAGACCATCCTGGTCAACATGGTGAAACCTCTTTTCTACTAAAAATATAAAAATCAGCTGAGTGTGGTGGTGCACACCTGTAGTCCCAGCTAGTCGGGGAGGCTGAGGCAGGAGAATCGCCTGAACCCGGGAGGTAGAGGTTGCAGTGAGCCAGATCTCACAAGTACACTCCAGCCTGGGCAACAGAGTGAGACTCTGTCTAAAGAGAAAAAGAAAGGGAAGAGTGCAGCATGAAGAAACAGGCCTGGGAAGATCTGGCAGTCTTGAGTGTGGATGCGGGGGGGCGGGGGGGGTCAGCTCTAGAGTAGAGCCAGAGCTGCGATGGGTTTGGGAGACCCTATGTCTTGCTTGTCCGGCTCCTGGGCTCTGTGTGTGGCTGTGGATTGGGGTGGGACAGGGCTGGTTGTGCGAGGGGTCATTGCCCAACTCCAGGGGACCCTGCCACCTCTCAGCTCTCTATAGGGATACATATAGTTTTTTCAACAGGTTTCCAGCAGGTAGGGGTTATTAAATCTTACTGAAGGGGTGTTTTTTCTCATTCTCAACTCTGCGCTGCAAGCATAGACAGTGTGGGAGACAGATTCCAACTCCAGGTCTGGGTGGTAAGCATCCGGTCCAGGGGTGTAGACAGGCCTGGGGAAGCCCCAGAGATCTGTGCGTTCTCATACCCAGGGGTAGTGACTCCATGCTGGGGGCTGGGCTCACCCTCAGGTCTGAGACCTCCTTGGGCCAGCTGACCTCCGTAAATGCCTTTTGTCTAAGCTTCAGTTTCCTGCCTGTGAATGGGGTTGGGGCTATGCTCTGGTTTTAGTCTTGTGGCTCTGGGGTTGTGGTGACAAAGCCATCAAGCTAGGTTGAAGGATTAACCAGGAAACTTCAGACTGGCTGCCATGTCTGCGTCTTCCTCCCTCTGGTGCATCATGGGAAGCTGCTCTGCTCAGCCTAGATTAGGCTCAGTTGTGTGTGTGCGCGCATGTGCTTGCACGTGTGTTGGAAGTGTGTGGTACTGACACCAGAGTCAGTGTCTCTGGGTGAGTGAGGCTTGCACATTTCTGGGGACTGGGAACTCACTACCTTATGTGCCCAGGGCAAGAGCTGTGGGGTCTGGAGAAGACTTCTAGGCCAGCTCCCCTGCAGTCTTTCCTTGGGTGACTTGGCTTCCCCAGATCCACTTCCCCCTAGGTGCCCTCTCTGCATTCAGCCAGTAGAGGGCTGACTGGGACAGAATGTGACACACTTAGCATGCGAGGAAAAGCCTCCTTCATTCTGTAGGCCCTACCTCTGTTGACCTTTGATAAAGTGCCTCCCCTCCTCTCTCCCCTCTCTGGAACC
>NW_022164530.1:0-2068 GCF_008728515.1 Papio anubis
GATTGCCTGCTTTCAGATTCCGTTCATGTGAAAAGACAGACCTTTATATGTGTGAACCTCTGTTAACTTGAGTCTTCTGTTTTATGCAGCCAAACTTAACCCTAACTGCCACACACCGTCTACTCATATTTTATGATGCTCTCTCTAATCTCTTAGGTAATTGTGTCCCCCCAGAAACCTATGGAGAGCTGAAGGGGTTTTAGGGTCATGGAATCCACCCTCCTCCTTTGGTAAAAGAGGACAAAGACCAGAGAGCTGAGCGATTGCTGAGGCATGCGATTGTAAACCAAAAGGTACCTGAGACTGATCTCAATCCATTTAAAAGTTAATTCTGCCAAGGTTAAGGACGTGCTTGGGATAAAAAAACATGGAATCACAGAAACAGTCTGTGGTCTGTGTCTTCCTCCCAAGACGATTTTGAGGGTTTCAGTAGTTAAAGGGGAAGGGTGAGCTGAAGAGGAAGGGTGGGCTGGAGGGAAGGGTGGGCTGGAGGAGAAGGGTGAGCTGGAGGAAAAGGGTGGGCTGGAGGAAAAGGGTGGGCTGGAGGGGAAAGAGGGAGTCTGTGGTCATCCTCAGGTTGCAAGAGAAGGAGAGCAAGTGGGGAATGGTCAGTTACGTCTTCATCTCACATGCAGTAAATCAGTCCTTTACATAAGATAAGGTGAACATAGACCAGCTTCCTGTGGAGATACGTAACCCTTTATCTGTAGCTATCTGCTTAGGAACAAAAGGAAAGGCAGTTTCTCGTATGATTCAGCTTCCAGCTTAATGTTTTCTTCCTTTTTGGCTGTGAATTGGCATCCCGAGGCTTTATTTCTCCCTGCACACTATATTGTGTGTGAAAATTGTTGTTCGGGACCCAAAGTTGTTAACTTCCTCCAGCTACATCCCTTAGCTCAATTTCCATTTGGAGAGGCTTCTGGAAGGCTGGAATTGAAATCCACCAGTGCCCATTTCAAGGTGTTCCCAACATCGCCCAGATACGCTTCCCTGTGGATGCAGGTCAGTCATCATAATGCACAGAAACAGCGTTGACCTCAGCCTGGAGCCATTGCCCTGAAAGGGGATTCTTCCCAGCTCGGGCCTGAGAGTGATCTCTGAGAAGTGGCCGCTCCATCCCTGAACCCTTCCTGCTTGTGTCTCCTTACTTCCTAGAGATCACGGCATTCAGGGTCAGAATGCCGCAGGCCTATCCCACTGGAAGCTGCCGAGGTGCCTCCTGGCACACAGGACGCCTGGCACGGCAGCAGCATCAAGGGATCAGCAGGGAAGAGGCTGCAGTGATTTGGGGGAACAGCCTGAAAATCACCTGGAGCCTGGTGGCAGGTGGTCCCACCTCCTCCCAATATTAGGTCCCAGAGAAAATGACAATATGAGCAGCTCATGTCACCATTATTAGCAGAGTCTTTTTATTCTTTCCTTAATTTTTTGCCATTAAATTGAGCTCTATCGGTCCATTCTCTTTTCTTTTCTTTTCTTTTCTTTTTAGACAGAGTCTTGCTCTGTTGTCCAGACTGGAGTGCAGTGATGCGATCTCTGCTCACTACAAGCTACACCTCCCGGGTTCACGGCATTCTCCTGCCTCAGCCTCCTGAGTAGCTGGGACTACAGGTGCCCGCCACCATGCCTGGCTAATTTTTTGTATTTTTAGTAGAGACGGGGTTTCACCATGTTAGCCAGGATGGTCTCGATCTCCTGACCCCGTGATCTGCCTGCCTCGACCTCCCAAAGTGCTGGGATTACAGGCATGAGCCACCCCACCAGGCTTATAGGCCCATTTTCTGCTTTTAATGCCACCAATACATGAAATTCCAGATCTGCTTCTGTAAAAAAAAGTTTCATTTTCATTATTTTATTATTCATTACATTAATTCTATTATTTTATTCTCTTTGTTTTTTTAAGAAGAACTTCAGCACGAGAGGGGCTATCCCTGCTGCCTTGTGGCTGCAGAAGGAGAGAGAAGGAGCCTCTCCAAAAAAGGGTTTCATGAAAGCCCTGAGACGAGATATTCACTTTAGAGGGTTCAGGACAAGGTCACTCACTTTGTTCTGAGTGGTGTGGAGATGC
>NW_022164531.1:0-2067 GCF_008728515.1 Papio anubis
ACATGCCCTCATGCCCAGGGTCTTCCTGCAGATACAGCTGAAGAGCCAAGAGTCTCAGAGTCTGCAGCAGCAGCAGTGAGACTAGTACCGGGGTCACCTGCAGCAGTACATGGTCACCCATTAGCAGCTGACCTCTGAGAAGCAGGCGCCGCACAGGCAGTTACTGCTGCAGACCCAGCTCGTGGACCAGCTGCAGCAGCAGGAAGCTCAGGGCAAAGCGGTGGCTGAGATGGCCTGCCAAAAGTTGCAGGAGACCCAGGAGAGGGAGTCGCTGAGGACAGGGCCCCGAGGGGGACGACCTGGCAACCTCTGTGCCTTCTCACTCTGTTTTCCATTCCCTTAGGAGTGCCTAGAAGCTGCCAGCCAGCAGAACCAACAGCTGGAGACCCAGCTGAGTCTCATGGCTCTCCCTGGACAAGGTACAGGAGACCACTCAGAGGAAGAGGAGAGGGCCCCAGGAGGAAGGGGGGACTGTTAGCAGCATAGGATTGAGGGGTTGGAAGAGACCTTTAGAACAGCTGGTTGTTAAGCCAACCGGGTGTCTGCACTAAGTTCGGCATCAATATGATGACCTCCTGGGAGCAGGGGGCCACCAGGTTGCCTAAGGATGAGTGAACTGGCCCAGATCAGAAAGGGAGCAGGTCAGAACTCCCGCACCAACTGGTAGTGTGACTGTGCCTGGGCAATATAGAAGATCTTGGATCTTATAGGAAAACTAAAGAACAGCAGCTCATTCCCCTCTGGGGAGGGGCTGGCTCAGGGTTACACAGTGAGGGTGGGGACAGAGGTGGGCCCACAGTACCTCCCTTGTTGGGTTTTCTGAGGACCCCTCTGGCCACCTCCCCACAGGAGATGGAGGAGGACATCTGAACAGTGAGGAGGAGGGGGTGCCTCGGCCTATGCCGAGTGTCCCACAGGACCTGGAGAGCCGGGAAGCCACGGTGAGTCTGACTTTCCCTGCCCCCACTTTGCCACCTTCCTCTGTGGTCCCTCCCAGACCCCCTTATGCTCTTGCTTTCCCCGCCTTCTGATTTCTCTGGACCCTCACCCCTTCCAGGAGCCAGTGGTCAGACACCACTTCACCTGTGACCAACAGGTGCACTCTCTGAGGCCCCAAGGGAAGGGGCTGTGCTCCACCTCCCTGCCCCATTTGTTCTGTGTATGCCCCTACAAGAATACTCACCTCTTGCCTTCAAGTGGCATTTTTCAACTCCACTGGAGCCAGTTTCCAGGAGGAGCAGGCACGGCTATGTGGGCAGCAGAAGGTGTGAAGGCTGTGCTGCCTGCACCTGGCTCACCTGGTGGCCTCGGCCTGGAAGGAGCCAGAGGAGAGGCCCCAGCCCCAGAGACTGGGGGTGAGTTTGTGTGTGGGGAGAGCTACCGGGCCCTGAGGGAGGCCATGGAGAAGGTGAAGGTGAGTGAGTCCTGGCATGGACCAAGAAAAGTGGGGGTTGGGCAGGACAGGTCACTCCCATGATGTGACCCTATTATTTTGGCTTCAGAGTGACTTTATGGACCTCCCGAGGGATAAGGTGGACTGGAAGCAGCAGGTGGAGAAACTAGAGCTTGGATTCATCCAGCTCTCTGGAGCGACAGATGGCATGAGTAAGCAGGAGGCCAGGGCACGGGCACGGGGAGCTGCAGGGCCTTCAGAGGGGCCCCAGTGTCTGAGCCGTGTCCTCTCACAGGAGAGCACATCATGGTATATGAGAGCCAGGGGGCAGAGTCAAACACTCAGCACAAGGAGGAGGAAGCCAGCAGGCTGGCCCAGAAGGAGGAGGAGATGAAGGTAGAGGGTGTGCAACATCTCTGCGGGGTTGGGGGTGAGGGTGGGTGCTGGCGCCGGCTCAGGCGTGGTAACTGAGCACCCCTCCCTTCAGGTGAAGCTGCTGGAGCTGCAAGATATGGTGTTGCCGGTTGTGGGCGACCACGAGAGGCATGACAAATTCCTCCCTGCTGCCCAGAACCCTCTTGATGAGCCCGCTCCAGGGGCCCCAGCCCCCCAGGAACTTGGGGCTGAGGAGGAGCAGGGTGGTGAGTAGAGTCCTCAGGCGGGGCGGGCAGGCC
>NW_022164532.1:0-2067 GCF_008728515.1 Papio anubis
ACATGCCCTCATGCCCAGGGTCTTCCTGCAGATACAGCTGAAGAGCCAAGAGTCTCAGAGTCTGCAGCAGCAGCAGTGAGACTAGTACCGGGGTCACCTGCAGCAGTACATGGTCACCCATTAGCAGCTGACCTCTGAGAAGCAGGCGCCGCACAGGCAGTTACTGCTGCAGACCCAGCTCGTGGACCAGCTGCAGCAGCAGGAAGCTCAGGGCAAAGCGGTGGCTGAGATGGCCTGCCAAAAGTTGCAGGAGACCCAGGAGAGGGAGTCGCTGAGGACAGGGCCCCGAGGGGGACGACCTGGCAACCTCTGTGCCTTCTCACTCTGTTTTCCATTCCCTTAGGAGTGCCTAGAAGCTGCCGGCCAGCAGAACCAACAGCTGGAGACCCAGTTGAGTCTCATGGCTCTCCCTGGACAAGGTACAGGAGACCACTCAGAGGAAGAGGAGAGAGCCCCAGGAGGAAGGGGGGACTATTAGCAGCATAGGATTGAGGGGTTGGAAGAGACCTTTAGAACAGCTGGTTGTTAAGCCAACCGGGTGTCTGCACTAAGTTCGGCATCAATATGATGACCTCCTGGGAGCAGGGGGCCACCAGGTTGCCTAAGGATGAGTGAACTGGCCCAGATCAGAAAGGGAGCAGGTCAGAACTCCCGCACCAACCGGTAGTGTGACTGTGCCTGGGCAATATAGAAGATCTTGGATCTTATAGGAAAACTAAAGAACAGCAGCTCATTCCCCTCTGGGGAGGGGCTGGCTCAGGGTTACACAGTGAGGGTGGGGACAGAGGTGGGCCCACAGTACCTCCCTTGTTGGGTTTTCTGAGGACCCCTCTGGCCACCTCCCCACAGGAGATGGAGGAGGACATCTGAACAGTGAGGAGGAGGGGGTGCCTCGGCCTATGCCGAGTGTCCCACAGGACCTGGAGAGCCGGGAAGCCACGGTGAGTCTGACTTTCCCTGCCCCCACTTTGCCACCTTCCTCTGTGGTCCCTCCCAGACCCCCTTATGCTCTTGCTTTCCCCGCCTTCTGATTTCTCTGGACCCTCACCCCTTCCAGGAGCCAGTGGTCAGACACCACTTCACCTGTGACCAACAGGTGCACTCTCTGAGGCCCCAAGGGAAGGGGCTGTGCTCCACCTCCCTGCCCCATTTGTTCTGTGTATGCCCCTACAAGAATACTCACCTCTTGCCTTCAAGTGGCATTTTTCAACTCCACTGGAGCCAGTTTCCAGGAGGAGCAGGCACGGCTATGTGGGCAGCAGAAGGTGTGAAGGCTGTGCTGCCTGCACCTGGCTCACCTGGTGGCCTCGGCCTGGAAGGAGCCAGAGGAGAGGCCCCAGCCCCAGAGACTGGGGGTGAGTTTGTGTGTGGGGAGAGCTACCGGGCCCTGAGGGAGGCCATGGAGAAGGTGAAGGTGAGTGAGTCCTGGCATGGACCAAGAAAAGTGGGGGTTGGGCAGGACAGGTCACTCCCATGATGTGACCCTATTATTTTGGCTTCAGAGTGACTTTATGGACCTCCCGAGGGATAAGGTGGACTGGAAGCAGCAGGTGGAGAAACTAGAGCTTGGATTCATCCAGCTCTCTGGAGCGACAGATGGCATGAGTAAGCAGGAGGCCAGGGCACGGGCACGGGGAGCTGCAGGGCCTTCAGAGGGGCCCCAGTGTCTGAGCCGTGTCCTCTCACAGGAGAGCACATCACGGTATATGAGAGCCAGGGGGCAGAGCCAAACACTCAGCACCAGGAGGAGGAAGCCAGCAGGCTGGCCCAGAAGGAGGAGGAGATGAAGGTAGAGGGTGTGCAACATCTCTGCGGGGTTGGGGGTGAGGGTGGGTGCTGGCGCCGGCTCAGGCGTGGTAACTGAGCACCCCTCCCTTCAGGTGAAGCTGCTGGAGCTGCAAGATATGGTGTTGCCGGTTGTGGGCGACCACGAGAGGCATGACAAATTCCTCCCTGCTGCCCAGAACCCTCTTGATGAGCCCGCTCCAGGGGCCCCAGCCCCCCAGGAACTTGGGGCTGAGGAGGAGCAGGGTGGTGAGTAGAGTCCTCAGGCGGGGCGGGCAGGCC
>NW_022164533.1:0-72277 GCF_008728515.1 Papio anubis
GATAGAGTCAAGACCCATCAGTTTGCTGTATTCAGGAGACCCATCTCACATGCAGAAACACACGAAGGCTCAAAATAAAGGGATAGAGGAAGATCTACCAAGCAAATGGAAAAAAAAAAAAAAAAAAAAAAAAGAGCAGGAGTTGCAAACCTAGTCTCTGATAAAACAGACTTTAAACGATCAAAGATCAAAAGAGACAAAGGCGGCCTTTACATAATGGTAAAGGTATCAATTAATCACGAAGAGCTAACTATCCTGAATATATATGCACCAAATACAGGAGCACCCGGATTCATAAAGCAAGCCCTTAGAGTTTTACAAAGAGACTTAGTCTCCCATGCAATAATAATAGGAGACTTTAACACCCCACTGTCAACACTAGACAAATCAATGAGACAGAAAGTTAACAAGGCTATCCAGGAATTGAACTCAACTTGGTACCAAGTGGACCTAATAGACATCTACAGAACTCTCCATCCCAAATCAACAGAATATACATTCTTCTCAGCACCACATCACACTTATTCCAAAATTGATCACATACTTGGAACTATAACACTCCTCAGCAAATGCACAAGAACAGAAATTGTAACAAACTGTCTCTCAGATCACAGTGCAATCAAACTAGAACTCAGGACTAATAAACTCAATCAAAACTGCTCAACTACATGGAAACTGAACAACCTGCTCTTGAATGACTACTGGGTCCATAACAAAATGAAGGCAGAAATAAAGATGTTCTTTGAAACCAATGAGAACAAAGATACAACATACCAGAATCTCTGGGACACATTTAAAGCAGTGTGTAGAGGGAAACTTACAGCACTAAATGCCCACAAGAGAAAACAGGAAAGATCTACAATTGACACCCTAACATCACAATTAAAAGAACTAGAGAAGCAAGAGCAAATACATTCAAAAGCTAGCAGAAGGCAAGAAATAACTAAGATCAGAGCAGAACTGAAGGAGACAGAGACACAAAAACCCCTCCAAAAAATCAATGAATCCAGGAATTGGTTTTTTGAAAAGAACAACAAAATTGATAAACTGCTAGCAAGACTAATAAAGAAGAAAAGAGAGAAGAATCAAATAGACACAATAAAAAATGATAAAGAGGATATCACCACCAACCCCACAGAAATACAATCTACCATCAGAGAAAACTATTATAAACACCTCTGTGCAAATAAACTAGAAAACCTAGAAGAAAAGGATAATTTCCTGGACACTTACACTCTCCCAAGACTAAACCAGGAAGAAGTTGAATCCCTGAATAGACCAGTAGCAGGCTCTGAAATGGAGGCAATAATTAATAGCCTACCAACTAAAAACAGTCCAGGACCAGATGGATTCACAGCTGAATTCTACCAGAGGTACAAGGAGGAGCTGGAACCATTCCTTCTGAAACTATTGCAATCAACAGAAAAAGAGGGAATCCTCCCTAATTCTTTTCATGAGGCCAACATCATCCTGATACCAAAGCCTGGCAGAGACACAACAAAAATAGAGAATTTTAGACCAATATCCCTGATGAACATCGATGCAAAATTCCTCAATAAAATACTGGCAAACCAAATTCAGAAGCACATCAAAAAGCTTATCCACCATGATCAAGTGGGCTTCATCCCTGGGATGCAAGACTGATTCAACATACGCAAATCAATAAACATAATCCAGCATATAAACAGAACCAAGGACAAAAACCACATGATTATCTCAATAGACGCAGAAAAGGCCTTTGACAAAATTCAGCAGCCTTTCATGTTAGAAACTCAATAAATTCGGTATTGATGGAACGTATCTCAAAATAATAAGAGCTCTTTATGACAAACCCACAGCCAATATCATACTGAATGGGCAAAAACTGGAAAAATTCCCTTTGAAAACTGGCACAAGACAGGGATGCCCTCTCTCACCACTCCTATTCAACACAGTGTTAGAAATTCCAAAACAGAGATATCGACCAATGGAAAAGGACAGTGTCCTCAGAAATAATACCACACATCTACAGCTATCTGATCTTTGACAAAATCTGATAAAAAGAAGAAATAGGGAAAGGATTCCTTATTTAATAAATGGTGCTGGGAAAATTGGCTAGCCATAAGCAGAAAGCTGAAACTGGATCCTTTCCTTATTCCTTATATGAAAATTAATTCAAGATGGATTAGAGACTTAAATGTTACACCTAAAACCATAAAAACCTTAGAAGAACACCTACGTAATACCATTCAGGACATGGGCATGTGCAAGGACTTCATATCTAAAACACCAAAAGCAATGGCAACAAAAGCCAGAATTGACAAATGGTATCTAATTAAACTAAAGAGCTTCTGCACAGCAAAAGAAACTGCACAGCGAAAGAAACAAATGATAACACGAGCCATTCTCTTAGATGAGAAAATGTAATTTCCTAAAATGTAAATAGTCTCAAAATTAAACAATAGTCTTAATGGAATTGTGAATATAGTAAAAATAGATGAAGGAAAGTTAAATAATTGAATAAAACTGATTTTTATAAGTTAAATAAACCTAATGTTGTCAGTTTAAATGTGAATTAAAGATAACTATTTTAGGTGTTTTTTTAGAAGACTAAATCTATCAAAATTGTATACAATATTTCCTTACACTTAATAAATGCTATCAGTAATTATCTTTTAAGATACAAAAATTGTAAAATTTTGATGTCAAGAGAAGAAAAAATGTATCTTGTCGACAGATTGTATAGAAAGCAATTGAAATGGTTTTAAAATCTTTTGGTTATTTCACAGGTAGGATTAAGTAGTGGACATTGCTTAATTATTGAGTAAGAATTTGGAGACAAAATTGAAATAGAGGCTGATAAATAGTGATGTGTCCATGAAAGGAAAATGTGTAAAGTAAAATGCAATCCAATGCCTTCTTGAAAGTTTGTTCCTGCATACAACATACATAAACAAATACAGAAAAGATGTCTTTACCATCTGGTGCAGTTACTCTTGTAAATTGTACTTTCTTTGGCAGAAAAGTCCAGGCACACAACAAATGTGATTCAGAATTAGCTATCATTGTCAGGTTTTAAAGGTTTCCTCTCCCTTCAGTGGATCCCTTTCTTTAAATTAATTGTTATGGGATTTTTACTTCCTCTTTGCCTTAGGTGCCAATCATACAGAAACCACTTTGGATAGGCATCATCGAATCTTTTCTTTCTTAAGTCACTTCCTTTCATCTTCCTATTAACTCCTTAGAATAAGTCTGTTCCTTTTCCTTAGGTCAGCCCTAATTCAGGCTCTTAGTTTATTTTATCTACTTTATCCCATGTTAAGGCTGGACGTATAGTATTTGGTATTCAGAAGATTCCCAAAATAGCATATATTGAAATAGTTATGAAACATTTATAATAGTACACATAGTTTTCTTGCTAATAATGAATGTGCCTCTCTAAGCTGCTGTGTAATTTCATTAAAGGATTTGTGCTTCTCTAATATCCTATTTTGGTTCTGTTTATGATACCAAATGAGAGGGAACTCTTACCCCCAAAATAGATGGGGGTAGAAAGACCAATTGGGCAATATATAAAAACCTCCATAGAACATGTTTATAATTAATTAAGAGGTAGACAGTCTAAAAATCTCACTCCCCCAAAAGCTCAATATTGAGCTTCCACCAGCAAAGATAGCCCGAAAGTTACCTAAACATGCTTATAACACTAAGCTACACATTCAAAAAATATACTGTAAACATTGTCTTTATTTTTAATAGTAGATTTGTCACTGTAAGTACCTTTTCATTAGCTTAATTTCCTTTATGTAAAAAATAAATTCATCTAAACTGCATTGCATAATTCCCTGTATACTAGCTTTAATTGATATTTAATAAACTTTGAAGAGAATTATTGTCTTGTTTTATAACAGAGGTTGCTTTCGAGTATGTTGACAAGTATAAGACTTTTTAAATCTTAAATAGCTCCAGATCCATGAAGACTTATGACTTTGAATTAACATTCCTATACTGTCTTTACTGTATTATTTATCCTGTGATTATCAGGCCTAAAGCAACTATTTCCTTCATTCAAAAATGATCTGGGTTTGTCATGCATGTGACACAGAGTGTTGGGATTCTAAAGAAAATAAACTATAAAAAAGGAAGGAGAATGCAATGGAATTTCAAATTTTGTGCAAAATGAATTTAACAATAGAAAGCGGAAAGAAGTTGGAAGACAGCAAGAATACGAGAACAATTTAGGAAGAGAAATATAAGGACTGAGAGAGAGAGAGAGAGAGAGAGAGAGATACCTCTGGTTCCAGCTACTCTGAAGTACCACTTGAGCCCAGGAGTTTGAGGCTGCAGTGTCACAAGATTGCACCTGTGAATAGGCACTGCACTCCACCCTAAGTAACATAATGAGACACTGTCTCAAAAAGCAGGCAAGCAAGCAAGCAAGCAAACAAACCAAACACTATGTGTCTCACTATCTAGCTATACTTTAAATGTATAGTTAATAATAGTCAATAACAGCCCAATATACAACATTTACATTCAGACTTACATTTATTTACCTAAATCAAAAGAAAGCATTTGCTTTACTTTTGTCAAAATAAAGTGTTATTTCCGGCAAATTTCTTAAAGTCTCCCCCTACCCCCACTAATATTAAGAAACTCTCTAAATACAGATACTAAATTTCCAAGACTCTTCAAATGATAGTGACTTCTCTATTGTGTCTTGTATTAGATATAGGCTTAGCTATTGTAACAGATACCCATGAGAAAGTACAGTTTAGATTATATCTCTCTCATGTGACAAAATGTGAACAACACAGGCAGAGAGGACATCTCTAGGATGTTAAGGAAAGGCACTCTCTTACTTTTTTGCTTGCTTCATCTTAATACGTGACACATGCTTCTTTCTTTTTGAGAGCATAACATGAAAATTGCATATATTAATTCATTTTATATCCTTGATCAGAATTAAATCACATGGCTAAACATCGTTGCGAACAATCTAAGCAATGTAGATTTCAACTGATTATCAATGTTGTACTCTTACTAAATAGAAAAAAATGGGCAATGTATGTGGGGATAATCATAATCTCTGACATATTAGTTAAAACTTGTATTAGACTTTGAACATTAAAATACTAAAAAGAGAAAAATGACTAGCTTTAGAGGTGCCTTTGAAATAAATGACTGGTGAAATAGAAATTTTACAACTATGTATATTCATATTGAAAATTTTTGGACTCCTTAAGTTGTCATGCAAAAATAGAAAACAGTTTGCCATCAGGGTGAGCTAAATGATATTTTTGGAACCCTCATAAGATACACACTCCTTGCTCCTAAATAGAGAGTGTGTGTGTAAAATATCTACGTACTTTTTGACCTTTATAGCTACTGTTTTCATTTCTTTCAGCTACCTTTTATTTTTATTTATTTATTTATTTTTTTGTGCTTTAAAAAAAAAAAAGTGTTTATTGAGTGTTTCTTTATTTCAAATTCTTTTTTATTTATTTATTTATTTATTTTTTTTTTCTTTTTAATTTATTTATTATTATTATACTGTAAGTTCTAGGGCTCATCATCACTGGCCATCAGAGAAATGCAAATCAAAACCACAATGAGATACCATCTCACACCAGTTAGAATGGCGATCATTAAAAAGTCAGGAAACGGCCGGGCGCGGTGGCTCACGCCTGTAATCCCAGCACTTTGGGAGGCCGAGGCGGGCGGATCACAAGGTCAGGAGATCGAGACCACGGTGAAACCCCGTCTCTACTAAAAATACAAAAAATTAGCCGGGCGCGGTTGTGGGCGCCTGTAGTCCCAGCTACTCGGGAGGCTGAGGCAGGAGAATGGCGTGAACCCGGGAGGCGGAGCTTGCAGTGAGCCGAGATCGCGCCACTGCACTCCAGCCTGGGCGACAGAGCGAGACTCCGTCTCAAAAAAAAAAAAAAAAAAAAAAAAAAAGTCAGGAAACAACAGGTGCTGGAGAGGATGTGGAGAAATAGGAACACTTTTACACTGTTGGTGGGATTGTAAACTAGTTCAACCATTATGGAAAACAGTATGGCGATTCCTCAAGGATCTAGAACTAGATGTACCATATGACCCAGCCATCCCATTACTGGGGATATACCCAAAGGATTATAAATTATGCTGCTATAAAGACACATGCACACGTATGTTTATTGCAGCACTATTCACAATAGCAAAGACTTGGAATCAACCCAAATGTCCATCAGTGACAGATTGGATTAAGAAAATGTGGCACATATACACCATGGAATACTATGCAGCCATAAAAAAGGATGAGTTTGTGTCCTTTGTAGGGACATGGATGCAGCTGGAATCCATCATTCTTAGCAAACTATCAGCTACCTTTTATATGTTGCGCAATATCTCAACCTTTTTTCCCATAATGATTGTTGCAAATCAATACCTTTGTTTTATTTTCTTTCCTTTATACTCCCTTTGTTACTGAGGTTTTCTTAACAGTCTTGATCATTCCAAATAATAGATTGGATCTGATGAGAAATCTCTTTTCATAAACAATTTTTGCAAGAAAATTCTGAAAAGCAGTGATGTACTCAAACTACTGGAAAATTGTATTTATAGGATGCCCTTGTCAAGTTTTATCTTTATTTCTGTGCTGTGTTGGGTTAAGGATGGGGGAAACTTCGTCCTAAGCCTTGTCGTTGTTGAAATGGTAGATTTATCCCTGAAAAATCTATTACTATGAGGGACTGAAAAACTTCTTGTTAGGGATAAATATTAAGGAAGAATATCAATTCACAATCATATTTGAACCTAAGACTTTCAGGTTACACAGGAGGGAAAATTTTAGTTTAATATTATATTTGACACTTGAACATTTTCTCCAACCTCTTCTCCCAAGTAATATGGTAAAGCAAAAGAGGATGAGTGGTTAGGGGGAATTTTCTGGCTGAAAATGAAAGATCATTGCAATAAAATATCTTTAATACGTTGAAGCCCACAAAACTCGATAATGCCAAGCAGCAAAACAATGTAACACCAAAATCATGAGACTGATGTTTTTATATTTTTCATAGACAGGGCCTCAGACACATCTAGAACATTAGAGGAAATGATGCTAGTGAATATGGTGATAGTATTCATCAGAGACATTATTTAAGTAATAACTTAAAATTTGAATCAGGAGTGACGTACTGAGGATGAAGGGCAGATATGTCAGCACCTCATGAAGAGATTCAAAAGTGAAACAAGTAAGAGACTATTTTTTACAATAGTTTTCATAAATATAAAATAAGTTAAAGAAATACTTGGACAACAAACTATACCCTCCAGTCTCATCCCTCATATTCTGTTTAATGACTGGGGAAGTTCTTACTTTTCCCCAAATTGATTCAACTAATGTTGAAATTAGTGTATTTAATGAGCATTGTTAGGTGCTTTCGAATCCCTAGGCATTTTGATAGTGGCATTTTCAAAACTGGAATGAGACACAGTAGCTATCTATATACTTTTTGACTATGTACTTTTCGAAAAGTCACCTGGATGAGTTAGAGGCGAACACTTAGCTAGTTGTCCTGGTTATTGCTGTTTATCTTCTCTCTCATCTGGGACGAAAAGCTTAGTGTTCAAGTTGTAGCATGTTTCCGCACTTTATTAATTTTTATGGCTAGAAAATATTATATTGTATGGAAATACACAATTTGTTGATTTATTTATCTGCTGATGAACATTTGGATTATATCCACATTTTGTTTGGTATGCATATAAATTAATATTTATAAATGAAAATTTGTTTTAGTACCTGTTTACTTTTCTTTTAGATATATGATATACCTAAATGTGGAATTGCTGGGTCATAAAATGAATATATTTTTAAGTATTTGATAAACCGTCATTTTCCACGGTGACTCTACCATTTTACATTCCCATCAGTAATTTATATGGGTTACTATTTCTACACATCCTCACCAAGACTTGTTACTTTGTTTCTTTCTTTTATTATAGCCACATTAGTGGGTCTAAAATGGTATCCTATTAGGGTTTTGATTTGCATTTCTTTAACAACCAATTGTGTTGAACATCTTTACCGGTCATATTGGACTTGAATATATTCTTTGAAGAAATGTCTATTCAAGCCTTTATCCATTTTTATTGGATTGTTTTGCCTTTTTGTTGTTGAGTTATGAGTTCTTCATATATTCTGAATAGTAAATCATTATCAGGTATAACTTGCAAATATTCTTCTATTCTTTATGTTGTCTTTATAATGTCTTTGTAATGTTTTCGATACACAATTTTGAAGTACAATTTATCTATTTTTATTATTATTGCTTGTGCTTTTGTTGTCAAACAAAAATCTATTTCCAAATCTGAGATGATGGTGATTTACCTTTATGCTTTCTTCTAAGTAATTTTATAGATTTACATCTTATATTTAGATTATTGGTCTATTTTGAGTTAATTTATGTACATGGAGTGAGGTAGGTGGTCCAACTTCATTCCTTGGCATGTGACTATCCAGTTTCTTTAGTTCCATCTGTTGAAAATGTATAATGTTGGAGTGAATAGAATTCTCTCACAATTATGATTACTATGTAGAATTATAATGAAGGATTTATAGTGAAGAGTAGAAATTTTTGATTTGGGAGATTTCATAGCTTTTGATCCAGCACAATATCTGCCTACAAAGTTGGCGTTGCTGAATATAATGACAAGATTATAAACAGAATGATTTCATCAAACAATTGATAACCAATTAATACCCAGAGAAAAAAATAGCCTCTTGAATAATGAATAAGTCTTCAATTACTGGAGAGTCAATTTGGTTGAATGAGATGCTAGCCAATATCAATTACACATGGGTCTGTATTCACTAGCCACTATTCCTACTCTACAGTGAGATTCAGATATCTGAAGGCACTGAAAAAATATGTAAAGCTTTGCAATAGTCAGCAGTCAGTTTATAAACACTTTTAATACATGTTGATGCCAGATAGCTTATTGTTTCATTAGTACCAGATACATTATTTTAAAGATAAATGCCTCTTTACCTTACAATATTTAAAAGCATATGCACATTTAAGGTCAGGGACAATTTTAGACTGGGTTTAAAAAGATTATTTTAGATTGGCCCAAAGGATTTTATTATTATTTTAAAATTCAGATGTCAAAGTGTTCTTAATAGGAAACCAGTTCAGCCTCAATCCTTAAATAAAAATGTAAGTAAATAAATACAATATTTGATACCTATTTTCTATTTCAGTAAAGACAGAACTTAAAGCATGATGTGAACAAAAGATCACTTTCTTTAAATGCATAATGTATTAGCAATGTGCAGCTAATAATGAATAAAACACAAGAACACCCTCTTTCTTCTCCTTTGCAGTGGCTGTTCCATGTGTCTAAATGATAGATATCTGTATTTAGATACCTTAATGAACTGTTCTTTCTTTTCTTTAAGTTATTTTATTTGTGTCACCTTCTCACTGAGGGCTTTAGTGACCAAACATTACCAAACACTCTTTCCAGTTCTAACTCCATAGCATTTGTCACCATCAGAGATACAGTTTTATTAAAAAAAACCCAAAAAACAAACAAACAAAAAACCTAGAAACTTATTTTGGATTTATTTGAGTTTACAGAAAAGTTGCAAAAATAGTAATGATTTCACTCAGTTAGCCTTACTATTGGCATCTTTCACAGTAAGAATCCCTTGGTCAAAACTAAGAAATTAACTTTGGTTAAAACACTATTAGCTTAACTACGAACTTTTTCAGATTTTTCCAGTTATCTATTAATATCCTTTTTTAAATTTTAGAACCCAGTCTAAGTTAGATATCTTAAGTTAGACACTTTTAGATATCACTTTGGTCTCTACCGTCTATGTTAGTTTCTCAGTTTTGCTTTTCATGACCTTGATTCTTTGGAAGAGATTTGATAGGATATCCTGTAGAATGCTCTTCAATTTGAGGCTGTCTGAAGTGAAGTTTTCTTGTGATTACACTAGGGTTATGAATTTAGATAAATAATATTATAGAGGTGAAGGATGCTGTTCATGACATTATAACTGGGATTCATGATGTGAATATGACTTACCACTGATGATGTTAACCTTAAACGTATGGTGCATGTTGTTCCTCACACAGTTCTTTACTGAAATGTCACTATATTTTTTCTCTTTTTAAAATTACACTTTAAGTTGTAGGGTACATGTGCACAACGTGCAGGTTTGTTACATAGGTATACATGTGCCATGTTGGTTTACTACACCCATCAACTCATCATTTACATTAGGTATTTCTCGTAAGGCTATCCCTCTCCCAGCCCTCCACCCCCAGACAGGTCCCGGTGTGTGATGTTCCCTGCACTGTGTCCAAGTGTTCTCATTGTTCAATTCCTACCTATGAGGGAGAACATGCAGTGTTTGGTTTTCTGTCCTTGTGATAGTTTGCTGAGAATGATGATTTCCAGCTTCATCCATGTCCCTGCAAAGGACATGAACTCATCCTTCTTTATGGCTGCAAAGTATTCCATGGTATATATGCACCACATTTTCTTAATCCAGTCTATCATTTATGGACATTTGGGTTGGTTCCAAGTCTTTCCTATTCTGAATAGTGCCACAATAAATATACATGTACATGTGTGTTTATAGTAACATGATTTATAATCCTTCAGTTATGCACCCAGTAATGGGATTGCTGGGTCCAATGCTATTTCTAGTTCTAGATCCTTGAGCAATCGTCACACTGCAGAACTAATTTATATTCCTGCCAACAGTGTAAAAGCATTCCAATTTCTCAACATCCTCTCCAGCATTTGTTGTTTCCTGACTTTTTAATGAATGCCATTCTAACTGGCGTGAGATGGTATCTCATTGTGGTTTCTTATTTGCATTTCTTTGATAACCAGTGATGATGAGCATTATTTTCATGTGTCTGCTAGCTCTATAAATGTCTTCTTTTGAGAAGTGTCTGTTCGTATCCTTTTCCCACTTTTTGATGGGGTTGTTGGCTTTTTTCTTGTAAATTTGTTTAAGTTCTTTGTACATTCTAGATATTAGCCTTTTGTCAGATGGGTAAATTGCAACAATTTTCTCCCATTCTGTAGGTTGTCTGTTTACTCTGATGGTAGTTTCTTTTGCCATGCAGAAGCTCTTTAGTTTAATTAGATCCCACTTGTCTATGTTGGCTTTTGTTGCCATTGCTTTTGGTGTTTTAGTCATGAACTCCTTGTCCATGCCTATGTCCTGAATGGTATTGCCTAGGTTTTCTTCTAGGGTTTTTATGGCTTTAGGTGTAACATTTAAGTCTCTAATCCATCTTGAATTAATTTTTGTATAAGGTGTAAGGAAGGGATCCAGTTTCAGCTTTCTACATATGGCTAGCCAGTTTTCCCAGCACCATTTACTAAATAGGGAATCCTTTCCCCATTTCTTGTTTTTCTCAGGTTTGTCAAAGATTAGATGGTTGTAGATGTGTGGCCTCTGTTCTGTTCCATTGGTCTACATCTCTGTTTTGGTACTAGTACCATGCTGTTTTGGTTACTGTAACCTTGTAGTATAGTTTGAAGTCAGGTAGAGTGATGCCTCCAGCATTGTTCTTTTGGCTTAGGATTGTCTTGGCAATGCAGACTATTTTTTGGTTTCATATGAACTTTAAAGTAGTTTTTTTCCAATTCTGTGAAGAAAGTCATTGGTAGCTTGATGGGGATGGCATTGAATCTACATATTACTTTGGGCAGTAGGGCCATTTTCATGATACTGATTCTTCCAATCCATGAACATGGAGTGTTCTTCCATTTGTGTGTATCTTCATCTATTTCGTTGAGCAGTGGTTTGTAGTTCTCCTTGAAGAGGTCCTTTGCATCCTTTGTAAGTTGGATTCCTAGGTATTTTATTCTCTTTGAAGCTATTGTGAATGGAGTTCACTCACGATTTGGCTCTCTGTTTGTCTGTTATTGGTGTATAGGAATGCTTGTGAATTTGCACATTGATTTTTTATTCTGAGACTTTACTGAAGTTGTTTATCAGCTTAAGGAGATTTTGGGCTGAGATGATGGGGTTTTCTAAATATACAGTCATGTCATCTGCAAACAGGGACAATTTGACTTCCTCTTTTCCTAATTGAATACTCTTTATTTCTTTCTCTTGCCTGATTGCCTTGGCCAGGACTTCCAACACTATGTTGAATGGGAGTGGTACGAGAGTGCATCCGTGTGTTGTGTCAGTTTTCAAAGGGAATGCTTCCAGTTTTTGTCCATTCAGTATGATATTGGCTGTGGGTTTGTCATAGACAGCTCTTATTATTTTGAGATACGTTCCATCAATACCTAGTTTATTGAGAGTTTTTAGCATGTTGGGCTGTTGAATTTTGTCAAAGGTCTTTTCTGCATCTATTGAGATAGTCGTGTGGTTTTTGTCATTGGTTCTGTTTATGTGATGGATTATGTTTATTGATTTGCATATGTTGAACTAGCCTTGCATCCCAGGGATGAAGCCCACTTGATTGTGCTGGATAAGCTTTTTGATATGTTGTTGGATTTGGTTTGTCAGTATTTTATTGAGGATTTTTGCATCGATGTTCATCAGGGATATTGGTCTAAAATTCTCTTTTTTTGTTGTGTCTCTGCCAGGCTTTGTTAACAAGATGATGTTGGCCTCATAAAATGAGTTAGGGAGGATTCCCTCTTTTTCAATTGATTGGAATACTTTCAGAAGGAATGGTACCAGCTCCTCTTTGTGCCTCTGGTAAAATTCAGCTGTGAATCCTCTGGTGCTGTACTTTTTTTGGTGGTAGGTTATTAATTATTGCTTCAATTTCAGTATCTCATTGGTCTACTCAGAGATTCAACTTCTTTCTCGTTCAGTCTTGGGAGGGTATATGTGTCCAGGAACGTATCCATTTCTTCTAGATTTTCTAGTTTATTTGCGTAGATGTGTTTATAGTATTCTCTGATGATACTTTGTATTTCTGTGGGATCGGTGGCGATATCCCCTTTATCATTTTTTATTGTGTTTGATTCTTCTCTTTTCTTCCTTATTAGCCTTGTTAGTGGTCTATCAATTATGTTGTTCTTGTCAAAAAACCAGCTCCTGGATTCATTGATTTTTTGATGGGTTTGTTGTGTCTCCAAGTCTCCTTCAGTTCTGCTCTGATCTTAGTTTTTTCCTGCCTTCTGCTAACTTCTGAATTTCTTTTCTCTATTTCTTTTAATTTTGATGTAACGGTGTCAATTTTAGATCTTTGCTGCTTTTTCTTGAGGGCATTTAGTGCTATAAATTTCCCTCTACACACTGCTTTAAATGTGTCCCAGAGATTCTGGTAAGTTGTGTCTTTGGTCTCATTAGTTTCAAAGATCATCTTTATTTATGCCTTCATTTTTTTGTTTACCCAGTAGTCACTCTGGAGCAGGTTGTTCAGTTTCCATGTAGTTGTGTGGTTTTGAGTGTGTTTCTTTCTTTCTTTCTTTTTTTATTACACTTTAAGTTCTAGGGTACATGTGCCCAACATGCAGGTTTGTTACATATATTTACATGTGCCATGTTGGTGTGCTGCACCCATTAAATCCTCATTTACGTTAGGTATATCTCCTAATTCTATCCCTCCCCCCTTCCCTTACCCCACCACAGGTCCCAGTGTGTGATGATCCAATTCCTGTGTCCAAGTCATCTCATTGTTCAATTCCCACCTATGAGTGAGAACATGCGGTGTTTGGTTTTTTGTTCTTGTGATAGTTTACTGAGAATGATGGTTTCCAGCTGCATCCATGTCCCTGCAAAGGACACAAACTCATCCTTTTTTATGGCTGCATAGCATTACATGCTGTATATGTGCCACATTTTCTAAATCCAGTCTGTCAATGATGGACATTTGGGTTGATTCCAAGTCTTTGATATTGTGAATAGTGCTGCAAGAAACATACGTGAGCATGTGTCTTTATAGCAGCATGATTTATAATCCTTTGAGTATATACCCAGTAATGGGATGGCAGGATCAAATGGTATTTCTAGGTGTAGATCCTTGAGGAATCGCCATACTGTTTTCCATAATGGTTGAACTAGTTTACAGTCCCATCAATAGTGTAAAAGTGTTCCTATTTCTCCACATCCTCTCCAACACCTGTTGTTTCCTGATTTTTTAATGATTGCCATTCTAACTGGTGTGACATGGTATCTCATTGTAGTTTTGATTTGCATTTCTCTGATGGCAAGAGATGATGAGCATTTTTTCATGTGTCTGTTGGCTGTATGACTGTCTTCTTTTGAGAAGTGTCTGTTCATATCCTTTGCCCACTTTTTGATGGGGTTTTTTGTTTTTTTCTTGTACATTCATTTGCGTTCTTTGTAGGTTCTGGATATTAGCCCTTTGTCAGATGCGTAGATTGCAAAAATTTTCTCCCATTCTGTAGGTTGTCTGTTCACTTTGATGGTAGTTCCTTTTGCTGTGCAGAAGCTCTTTAGTTTAATTAGATCTCATTTTTCAATTTTAGCTTTTGTTGCAGTTGCTTTTGGTGTTTTAGACATGAAGTCCTTGCCCATGCCTATGTCCTGAATGGTATTACCTAGGTTTTCTTCTAGGGTTTTTATGGTTTTAGGTGTAACATTTAAGTCTCTAATCCATCTTGAATTAATTTTCATATAAGGAGTAAGGAAAGGATCCAGTTTCAGCTTTCTACTTATGGCTAGCCAATTTTCCCAGCACCACTTATTAAATAGGGAATCCTTTCCCCATTTCTTGTTTTTGTCACGTTTGTCAAAGATCAGATGGCTGTAGATGTGTGGTATTATTTCTGAGGTCTCTGTTCTGTTCCATTGGTCTACATCTCTGTTTTGGTACCAGTTCCATGCTGTTTTGGTTACTGTAGCCTTGTAGTATAGTTTGAAATCAGGTAGCGTGATGCCTCCAGCTTTGTTCTTTTGGCTTAGGATTGTCTTGGCAATGCGGGCTCTTTTTTGGTTCCACATGAACTTTAAAGCAGCTTTTGCCAATTCTGTGAAGAAAGTCATTGGTAGCTTGATGGGGATGGCATTGAATCTATAAATTACCTTGGGCAGATGGCCATTTTCACAATATTGATTCTTCCTATCCATGAGCATGGTATGTTTTTCCATTTGTTTCCTCTTTTATTTCACTGAGCAGTGGTTTGTAATTCTCCTTGAAGACATCCTTTACATACCTTGTAAGTTGGATTCCTAGATATTTTATTCTCTTTGAAGCTATTGTGAATGGGAGTTCATTCGTGATTTGGCTCTCTCTTTGTCTGTTACTGGTGTATAAGAATACTTGTGATTTTTGCACATTGATTTTTGTATCCTGAGACTTTGCTGACGTTGCTTATCAGCTTAAGGAGATTTTGAGCTGAGACGATGGTATTTTCTAAAACTACAATCATGTTATCTGCAAACAGGGACAATTTGACATCTTCTTTTCCTAACTGAATACCCTTGATTTCTTTTTCTTGCCTGATTGCCCTAGCCAGAACTTCCAACACTATGTTGAATACGAGTGGTGAGAGAGGGTGCCCCTGTCTTGTGCCACTTTTCAAGGGGAATGCTTCCAGGTTTTGCTCATTCAGTATGATATTGGCTGTGGGTTTGTCATAAATAGCTCTTATTATTTTGACATATGTTCCATCAATACCAAATTTATTGCGAGTTTTTAGCATGAAGGGCTGTTGAATTTTGTCAAAGGCCTTTTCTGCATCTATTGAGATAATCATGTGGTTTTTGTCCTTAGTTCTGTTTATATGCTGGATTACGTTTATTGATTTGTGTATGCTGAACCAGCCTTGCATCCCAGGGATGAAGCCCACTTGATTATGGTGGATAAGCTTTTTGATGTGCTGCTGGATTCAGTTTGCCAGTATTGTATTGAGGAATTTTGCATCAATGTTCATCAGGGATATTGGTCTAAAATTCTCTTTTTTTGTTGTGTCTCTGCCAGGCTTTGGTATCAGGATGATGTTGGTCTCATAAAATGAGTTATGGAGGATTCCCTCTTTTTCTGTTGATTGCAATAGTTTCAGAAGGAATTGTACCAGCTCCTCCTTGTACCCCTGGTAGAATTTGGCTGTGAATCTGTCTGGTCCTGGACTTTTTTTGGTTTGTAGGCTACTAATTATTGCCTCAATTTCAGAGCCTGCTATTGGTCTATTCAGAAATTCAACTTCTCCCTGATTTAGTCTTGGGAGAATGTCCAGGAAATTATCCATTTCTTCTATGTTTTCTAGTTTATTTGCATAGAGGTGTTTATAGTTTTCTCTGATGGTAGTTTGTATTTCTGTGGGGTTGTTGGTTATATCCCCTTTAACATTTTTTATTGCATCTGTTTGATTCTTCTCTCTTTTCTTCTTTATTAGTCTTGCTAGCTGACTATAAATTTTGTTGTTCTTTTCAAAAAAACAGTTCCTGGATTCATTGATTTTTTGGAGGGGTTTTTGTGTCTCTATCTTCTTCATTTCTGCTTTGATCTTAGTTATTTCTTGTCTTCTGCTAGCTTTTGAATGTATTTGCTCTTGCTTCTCTAGTTCTTTTAATTGTGATGTTAGGGTGTCAATTGTAGATCTTTCCTGCTTTCTCTTGTGGGCATTTAATGCTATAAATTTCCCCCTAAACACTGCTTTAAGCATGTCCCAGAGATTCTTGTATGTTGTATCTTTGTTCTCATTGGTTTCAAAGAACATCTTTATTTCTGTCTTCATTTTGTTATGTACCCAATAGTCATTCAGGAGCAGGTTGTTCAGTTTTCACGTAGTTGAGCGGTTTTGATTGAGTTTCTTAGTCCTGAATTCCAGTTTGATTGCACTGTGGTCTGAGAGACAGTTTGTTATAATTTCTATTATTTTACATTTGCTGAGAAGTGGTTTACTTCCAACTATGTGGTCAATTTTGGAATAAATGTGATGTGGTGCTGAGAAGAATGTATTAGGGTGGAAGTTACCTGATTTTCCAGGGGTTGTGTGTCTCAATTTCTCTTGGCTAGGAAAAGAAATTCCCTTCCCCTTTGTGCTTCCCATGTGAGACAATGCCTTGCCCTGCTTCAGCTCTCGCGGATCGGGCTGCACCCGCGGAACAGCGTCGTCTGTCCGATACGCTACAGTGAGATGAACCTGGTGCCTCAGTTCAAAATGCAGAAATCACCTGTCTTCTGTGTTGCTCACACTGGGACCTGGAGGCTGGAGCTGTTCCTATTCTGCCATCTTGGGCGCCCCCCTTGAGTGTGTTTCTTAATCTTGAGTTCTAATTTGATTGCACTGTGGTTGAGAGACAGTTTGTTGTGATTTCTGTTATTTTACATTTGCTGAGGAGGGGTTTACTTATAATTATACGGTCAATTTTAGAATAAATGCGATGTGGTGCTGAGACGAATGTATGTTTTGTTCATTTTGGGTGGAGAGTTCTGTAGATGTCTATTAGGTCTGCTTGGTGCAGAGTTGAGTTCAATTCCTGGATATTCTTGTTAAGTTTCTGTCTCGTTGATCTGTATAATGATGACAGTGGGGTGTTGAAGTCTCCCATTATTATTGTATGGGAGTCTAAGTCTCTTTGTAGGTCTCTAAGGACTTGCTTTATGAATCTATGTGCTCCTGTATTGGGTGCATATATATTTAGGATAGTTAGCTCTTCTCGTTGAATTGATCTCTTTACCATTATGAAATGGCCTTCTTTGTCTCTTTTGATCTTTGTTGGTTTAAAGTCTGTTTTGTCAGAGACTAGGATTGCAACCCCAGTTTTTGTTTTGTTTTGTTTTGTTTTTTGTTTTGTTTTTTATTTTTTTTCCATTTGCTTGGTAGATCTCCTCCCATCCCTTTATTTTGAGCCTATGTGTGTCTCTGCATGTGAGATGAGTCTCCTGAATACAATACACTAATGGGTCTTGACTTGAACCAATTTGCCTGTCTATGTCTTTTAATTGGGACATTTAGCCCATTTACATTTATGGTTAATATTGTTATGTGTGAATTTGATCCCGTCATTATGATGCTAGCTGGTTATTTTGCCCATTAATTAATACTTCATAGCATGATGGTCTTTACAATTTGGCATGATTTTGCAGTGGCTGGTACCAGTTGTTCTTTTCCATGTTTAGTGTTTCCTTCAGGAGCTCTTGTAAGGCAGGCCTGGTGGTAACAAAATCTCTTAGCATTTGCTCGTCTGTAAAGGATTTTATTTCTCCTTCACTTATGAAGCTTAGTTTGGCTGGGTATGGAATTCTGGGTTGAAAATTCTTTTCTTTAAGACTGATGAATATTGACCCTGTTTACTTTTCCACATTGTATTCAAATTTCTCCATGCAGCCCACATTCTAAAAAGAGAAATTAATCATATAATGAAATGCAGATATCTGTATGTAGATTTGAGCATTCTTCTCTAAAGAAACAGTATCTCTTCTGTTCCATGCATATATTTATTTAAACATTTATTCATATCAGTAGGGACATGAGCATTATATATTTGGGGTTATAGTACACTACTATAATTATTATTGTTTTAGTCAAACTGTTCTCTCTTTCGAGTTCTTACAAGCTGGCCACTTTGACGTGCTGCCATCCATCTATGGGTTTTGTTTTGGTTTTGCTTGCTGGTTTAGTTAGCACTCCCTTACATTCTGGCAGTTCATGCCATTACAAGCTCATCTTGGATTTTCCCTGTCCCAGTTCTAGATTCAGCCATTTATCCAAGGAGTCTGTTTCTTTACACAGCTTTCTGTTTTACTTGTTTATTTTCTATTTCCTCACACTGAAATGTAAATTTAATGTAAGTAAAATTTCTATTTGTTTGATTACCTGCTGCACCCACAGTGGTCAACACAATGCCTGTCGCATAGTTAGCATTCAGTAATAATGTAAACAGGTGAATGAACAAAAAGAAAACTAAGTTTCTCTATGCTTACTTCTCATAATCAAAATTTTAAAATGCTTTTTATTATTTTTCTCTCAAACACTTGCCTTAAAAATGACCGTAAAATGTAAGTTATCCTGAAATTAATTTCCTCATAGATTTTTTTTATAATACTAAGTTTTTCTAAAAATGTAGCTATAGCTAAGATGACTCCTGGTATATTTTTAGATAGGTGTTCCTCCTCCTGCCGGTCTCATCTCATCATCAGTATTCTCATCACCATCATCTTCATGATCACTATTTTCTAATAGAACTTTCAACATGACCATAGCAGCAGTGGAATATTACTCAGTCTTATAAAAATGAGCTTAACAAAAACTTTCTAAATAATTATCCATGCCTAATATGACATGATACTTTCTTGTTCTGTCTAGCATAATTTTTATTGCTTCTATAAAATAAACGAGAATAAAAAGAAGTCATTACTGAATACCCGTTTAAGTCAAATGTCCAAACCCTTTTGTTAATGTCAAAAGAAAATAGGAGAAAAACAAAAAGAGAGAAAGAAAATAAGAAACAAAGGCAGAAAAAAAAAACCTTGATGTTAAATTCAATGAAAGTTAAAATAACATATACATTAATATATTAATAAAATAATAATTTGTCAGTGTTAACATGGTTCTAGCCTATTAGTCTTGGTTATTCAGACCATTTTTCTTCAAATGGTTGGAAACTATACACATTGAAAATATGTCATAGTTTCACATTTGTTTTTCCCCTGCTTAGGAACACTATAAAGTCCTAACTGAATGTCTTTCAAAGTTATATCAGCCAATGCACTTTAATCTTTTTAATTATGCAACACTAAGTTTACTGTCAGAAGCAGATATAAAAAATAACTCTAAAAATTGGAAGTCACTAAAATGGAAAGCTTATTTATCAATGCAATTTTGTTACTCCAGCACAAATTTCCTGATTGTGTCAGGTGCTGTCATGTCTCAGAGGTGTTTGTTTTTGATGGTAGAGATGATATATATGGTTGAAATTGATAAAAAGAGATATATTACCATACCAGAAAATGCTGATTCCAAAATTGCTTTTCAATCACAATTTTCGCACTCTGTACATAATCTCAGTGTATTATAGGCCTTTAGTCATTTGTGGTTTGATTTCTTCCAGTAAGTATTTGCATTGCTCATAAAATACATGAATTTTGTCAATATTTTAGACTCAGGTGGTGCTTTGTGGTGATAAATGATTGACTAACACTAAGAGAATTGGAACTATTTCTAAAAGATAACTGGAATTTTTAAAATTTGAAATCATCCTACAAAAGATAGAATTTATTTTTCACTTCCTGATTTGAAAATGGTTTAATCTCTTCCTAGCAATATGCATTGCGTCAAAACTGAGGAGAGACTTACTAAATATATATAACTCTCTCTTCTAAATAAGAATTATTGATGTTGTTTTCTAAGAAAGCTGTTGTCCATGTGCCCCCTTACCCTGCCAGATTAACTTTAGTAGGATATGAACTGAATTGATTCCATCATTTCACAAATGACACGTCAGTGACTGATAGAGGTTGTGAAAAGATTTCACAGTGTTGACATCAGATTAATCACTGTGTTCTAAAGTCGACAATAAAGAGTTTGCCCACACAGGGCAAATTTTCATATATATAAATAGCTATTTCTTTCCTTTAGCAAATATGGGTATTCTTGTTTAAGCCCCTAGTGCACTATAGAGTACAGCTGTATTTCTTGTCTCCTTTCCTGAAGGATGGCATATTGAAATTACCTGTGATATGGTTTTGCTGTGTCTCCACCCAAATCTCATCTTAAATTATAGTTCCCATAATCCCCACATCATGAGAGGGATGCAGTGGAAGGTAATTGAATCATGGGGGCGTGTTTTTCCCGTGTTGTTCTTGTCATAGTGAATAAGTCTCACGAGATCTGATAGTTTCATAAAGGGCAGTTCTCCGGCACTTCTCTCTTGCCTATCACCATGTAAGATGGCCTTTGCTCCTCCATTGCCTTCCGCCATGATTGTGAGGCATCCCTAGTCATGTGGAACTGTGATTCCATTAAACCTCTTTTTCTTTATAAATTACCCAGTCTTGGGTATGTCTTTATTGCTGCATTAGAAGCAACTAATACAATCTGTATATTAAAATAAAATTTTTTAAAGTAAACATAAATAAGATATTCATTGGCACTTTAAATTAAGTAGTTCAAACTTAATTTCTCATTATTCCTGAACAGTAAAAGTAACATTCTATTTGCTACGAGATTTGTTGCCATCATTTTCTTTAGTACATTGTCTGCTCAGTATCCTTTTGTTTGCTTTTAGTGATGTATTTATGTGTATGCATTGTGTGTAACTGTTTAATGAGGGTTTATTTTCTTATATTTTTTCTTTGGTAAAATTATTGCTAACTTAAAAAATAGATTACTTATATGTAAATATCTGAAACTCATTAAATGTCTAATTTATCCATATTATAATGTTTTTAAAGCTAAATTTGATTTCCAGGCATTTTGAGTTATGTTTAAAGAAAAAGATTATAACATCTGAAGGCTTTTAAGCATAGCTATGCAGTGAAGCAGAAGATACTTATATTCAAAAGTCACATAGAATCATAAAATCTTATAATCTTATTGTATTAACTATGTAGAAAGTATTAAATGTATAACTAATATTTTAAATTCTAAAAGTTAAAGGGAATTTACTATGCAATATCGTAAGAGGTGATATGAGGGGGAGAAGTCAGCATGGATATTGATGGATATCTGAAAGTAACTCAAAAATGAGAAAAACAAATTTACATTTAAATACAAGTGTTATAGACTGAACCACTTTTTCCCCACTAGCCCCAAAATCTGTGTGTTTCAATCCTACTGTTCAATGTGATGGTATTAGGAGGTAGAGATCTCGTGAATAATTATAAGTAGATGAGGTCATAGGGAGGAGTCGTCGTGAGTGGGATTAGTGTTCTTATAGAAGTCACAAGGGAGCTTGCTTCCTCTACTTTGCTTTCTGCCATGTGAGGATACGGTGAGGAAGTGTTCTGAAACCCAGGAGAGGCTCTCATGAGAGCCTGACTATGCTGGTCCCCTGATCTCAGACTTCCAGTCTCCAGAAGAGTGAGAAATAACTCTTTGCTTAAAAGTCACTTCGTTTATGTCATAGTAGCCAAGTTAAATAATACAACAGATAATAGCATAGGCTAGGAAGTCTGTGTTATAATGTGGTTAAAATAAATTAAAAAAAACTTTTAAAATTAAAGTTGTTTTTTTTTTTTTTAAGAGTACAGACATTTTGAGGAATACATTAGCTGACATTCATAAGTTTAAAAATTTATAGTTTCTGAATTGCATGTACTACTCTTTCTCTCTATAAAACGTGAGGGGTGATGTAGGTGTTGGGCAAGAAAATATAGTGAGTGAATATTTGTCTAAATACAAATGTTCATGGGCTTCCTTCTGTATACATTATTTTCTCAGTAACTGATTAATGGCAGTCTCCTATAATTGTTTTAGAATTCAATATTATGATGTTAAAAATGATTTCACATTATAATGTAGTTTGCACTATATATGTCTCTCATTTATATTCTGAGCTTCTTGAAAAGGCAATAAAACCATTGCATAGAGACAACCTACTGTGTTACTTAAAACAGATAATTCTGATAGATTTGTTAAGTATTTTCATGCATGCTGATCCTTTTGAAAAAGCCATGAAGCTCTAATCTAAGCAATGTTTCTTTTCTTAGAAAATGAATTTAAAAATCAATCTAATCAATTGAACAACATAAACACGTAGGAAGGCAGAGGAAGTAGGCAGATGTGGGTGAAGAGAATTATTGCAGAAATTTGTCACTTAATATAATTTTCAAACTTTATATTTACTGAATTTATTTTTTTTCTGATTTTTTAACTTAACAAATTAATATTGTGTGACTAATTTCTTACCGAAGTAAAGTAGGTAAGCACTTCTGTTGCTACATCTGACTAGCCTTTGCTGTTACAGTCTCCACCTAACTCTGGTCTGAATTCAAGTCCCTGGTAAATAGATTCTATGTGAATTACAGAAACTTAGCTGAATACAACCCTAGTCAATGCAATTTTTTGCTCTGCTGTGAGTGAAACCCAGTAAGGTACACTAAAAGTTTAAACAAACATTGAGCAAGCTATTTACCATATCTACTACAATCACTTAAGTCTCTGATTGACTGGAGCATTTATTAAAATAATGTGAGGGTTATTAATCTTTAAAAGAAAGAAATATTATTACTCTTCTTATTCTTATGTGTATTCAAAATAAAAATCTCCTCCTTCAAAAATAGTTTGATCTGTTTGCTACAATTTCCCTTTTGAAAATATTTTACCTTCATATGTTACAAATATGTAGGAATATAACATAGCTCCCATTCATGACTATAAGTCTTTCTGATATAATCACTGTATATCATGCATACCATAAAACGAGCTGGATCCAAACAAGTATACATTAGTTAGAAGTAGTCTTCATGTCTGGCTTCCCTTTTCAAGGCATTCAGGGTATATTTAAATCCTGTTAGATAAAAGAAAAATAGATAGTTGATAAGAAAAAAAAATCCATTTTCCCTCTACCCTCGTATATTCTCCAGCTGTAAATTAGATTTACAAAAGATGGATCAACAATATAAAAACATATACATTTGTGTAATATGTTTTACATGACACTGGAGCTTTCCTAAGGAAATGAAGACACATGAAGAGGTGGTTAAACTAAACATGTTTATACTGGTTTTAATGACGAGTGGAAAGTCACAGAAAAATGTGATAGGACAAAAGGTATGAGCTAAAGGTAGTAAACTGGAGGAAACTTAGCAAGGCCTGTTTGTTCAGATTCCTCTTTACATCCTTCCATCTTTAGAGACAAAGCTGTTCTTTTTCTCTGTGTAGGGAGGATAGCTCTCACATGAGGGTCTTATGATCTACTTTCAAAGAAGGTAAAGATCAAAGCGTCTTTCTAGCACGCGCTCTTTCTATGACCTGCTTCAGGAACAAAAGAGGAAGTCAGAGAGTCCTCACACCTGTTCTTTAAGTTATTTCAACCTAAACTATTCAATATGCCACAGCACCACATTTTGGTTAGTGTGTTCTGAACCTCATGAGACTCAAGAAAACCTGTGGAAATTAAAAAAAAAAATTAAAAATAAAACATTAAATTGTCAAAAAAGTCATAATTAAATAAGATGGAAAAAATACTATGAAATAGAAATGTTAAAATCATAACTGAATTTAAAATCAAATTTTATACCAAAGCAAAAAAAAAATGCCAAAGTTAAAAATGTTAAAACATATGTTAGATGGACATAACCCAAGTATTAAAAAGTATTAAATTTGGGAAGAATCTATCATAATATCAGAAAGACATTTTCCTAGTCACTGACGATGCTAAAAATTGAAAATATAGGACTAAGCTGCCTATTAAAAACAACACATTTTGGACACAAAAACATATTTTTAAAAAATGAAAAAATCTACAAGAGGATCATCTCTGCTGTACCTTATGCATGTGATGAAATGTGCTTTTAAGTTCTCATTGATATACTTAAGCTAAATAGATGACAAAGTACTCTGTTGACAGTCTTCTTACAAAACACCTTTTATTCTCATACACCTCAGCAGGAAGGTTTAAATCAGAGAAAATGATTCACTTAGCTGAAGTAGAGCTGTGTAGCAATCATATGTAATGGAGAAGGGTTGATAAAATTTTAGTAAGTCTGAATTTTCTTTTTTTTCTTTTTTTTCTTTTTCTTTTTTTTTTTTTTTTTTTTTTTTTGTGACGGAGTCTGGCTCTGTTGCCCAGGCTGGAGTGCACTGGCCGGATCTCGGCTCACTGCAAGCTCCGCCTCCCGGGTTCACGCCATTCTCCCGCCTCAGCCTCCCGAGTAGCTGGGACTACAGGCGCCCGCCACCTCGCCCGGCTAGTTTTTTGTATTTTTTAGTAGAGACGGGGTTTCACCGTGTTAGCCAAGATGGTCTCGATCTCCTGACTTTGTAATCCGCCCTTCTCGGCCTCCCAAAGTGCTGGGATTACAGGCTTGAGCCACCGCGCCCGGCCAATAAGTCTGAATTTTCTTAACAGGGAATCTGTTGTTGTCTATATTAACAAGAAATAGTAAAGGGGAAACGGAAAGGAGCCAAGGCTTCAATCAGGGAGGAATCTTTAAATGACAATCTCAGGCCTCAAAGCCTAGTGTCTTGTGTTTTATGACATGTGCAGACAGTTGTCTTCAAAGTGTTTCTTTGGGATCATTTTATATCCACTTATATAACAATACACATTCTCACATTTTAGGGATGACATATTTAAAACATGATCGGGAGAAAAAGCATGTGGAACATTTATTTACTTAATGTTTATTTCCTGTGGTATTTAACCACACAAAATTTTTATGAGTGAAAATCAGAAGGGACAAATGTGTGTGGAAGAATGCAGACCCTCCAGATGAGGCTAAAGTAGATGATTCTGCATGTTTTTTTGATTTTATGGGGTAAAAACTCTTAAAAATGGGAAAAAAGGGTCAATATGCTGCAGAGAATATGAAGTCATCAGAGTTTCAAAATTTCTCCTTTGATGTAAAATTCCTTTAATATATACGAACAGGAAATTATTTGAAGCCTTTTGCCAGGCCTACCACACTAACAAACACTACATAAACTAAAATACGAAACATACGTTCTGTTTACATTATGCCAGGTGCGTCGCAACGAGCTTTCCATTCACAAACATATTTAATACTTCTGACACCCCACTAAAGAAATTGGAAGTCTCCTCCTGCCTGCTGATGCATAGTTGAGGGGGAAGGGGGGCTAATTGTCCACAGACACACCAATTGTTAGGTGGCAGAGCCTGTATTTCGGACCCTTGCCCTCTTGTCATGTGGGTCATGTTCTTATCCATTGCACCTTTCCCTGGAATGATGGTAATTTGTCATGATCTTTAGCATCATTATCCACAAGGGATAAGAAAAGACTAAAATTGAAATTTATTTTTAATTTTGGGGGAATGTATGCAGTACTGCTTTTAAATTATGCCTAACTGTACTTCTGAATTTCATAATATAACTTATTTTTTTCAATTTGTAACAAGATTATATACAGAAATATGGAATTATTTTCTTTCATACATTTTACAAAAGGTAAAATATAAAAAGATATTAGAAATTAAATGCATGATATGAGGGGGACTTACAATTGATGTTTAATAGTCAATATCCCCCAGAAAAAGTTAAATATGAGATAATATATGCAAGGAAATTATAAATGAACCAAAAAAACAAACAAAAATGAATCCTTAAGATACTTTCCAATGAAATCCTGAGGGATTTTTAAATTACAGAATCAGAATCTCTGAAGGAGAAGTAGGTAATCTGCAATTTAAACAAAAGAGTTCCTGTTATACTGACGTATATTGTATATAGTAGTTGGGAAGCCACTGATTAAGACTGTATATTATTAATAAGCTACTCATTGACTGCCTATCATATTCTTTATCTAGCACTAAACAATGCGCATGCAATTGTTTAATTTACCCTCAGAAGTATCCCATCCTTTTAAAAGACACTGAAAGAAAAACTCAAAATAACACAAAACCACGTCTTAGAAATGTTATTCAATTGCCAACTTACCTGACTTCAGGTATAAAAACGTATACGCTTCCACTAGAAAAGCACCAGAACTAATTCAGATTATATCATTATACAATAAAATTAAATGATTATATTTTCTTCCACTTGCTTTTGCTTGGAATTTTTCTTCTATAATTTCTATTACTCTCATCAGAAATGATAGAGTGGGAGGACAAATGTGGAAATTTATTTATTACTGACCTGCCAAACACTAATATCAAATATTTTCTATGAAAAAAAAATATACAGAGGTGATGCTGAGAACATTGCTAATCTCTGTCTTCATTTTCCAATGTTTCTGAAAGATCATCATTGAGTATCTCCCTGATCATATTGAAATGTGACAGTGTTACTTTTTCAGTATATCTATTCGATGTTGTAGAAGTTCTAAAGGTCGGAAATGTAAGTTTGTTTTTTCATATTTTAATTAGGTCTGCACAAAATTAGTTTACTTTCGGCAGGCGGATCACAAGCCCAGGAGATCGAGACCATCCTGGCTAACACGGTGAAACCCTGTCTCTACTAAAAATACAAAAAATTAGCAGGGCGTGGTGGTTGGTGTCTGTTGTCCCAGCTACTGGTGAGGCTGAGGCAGGAGAATGGCCTAAACCTGGGAGGCAGAGCTTGCAGTGAGACGAGATCCTGCCACTGCACTCCAGCCTCAGCAACAGAGTGAGACTCCATCTCAAAAAAAAAAAAAAAAAAAAAAAGTTTACTTTCCCTACAAATTACACATGTAATTTGTGTTTGTCTTTTTAACTCCTATTTATTTATTTATTTATTTATTTTTGAGACAGGGTCTCACCCTGTCACCCAGGCTGTAGAGCAGTGGCGAGATCATAGCTCACTGCAGCTTCTACCTCCCCAGCTAAAGTGATCCTCGCGTCTCAGCCTGCTGAGTATCTGGAACTACAGACGTGAGCCACCATACCCAGATAATAATAATTATTATTATTTTCCAATTTTTTGTAGAAACACAGTCTCCCTCTGTCACCTAAGCTGATCTAGAGCTCCTGAGCTCAAGTGATCCTTTCGCCTTGGCCTCTGAAAGTGCCGGGATTAGAGGCCTAAATCACTTCACTAGGCCTATAATTCGGTTCTTTATTGAAAAAAGCTACATCCGCATATACTCCCTTATGCCATCTGTCATTACTTATTTGACTTCATTTTTTATCCAGCGTTCCCTTTACTTCCCATCACACTGAACTTTTGCATGTTCCTACTGTCAATCAGGGAAATGATGAGACAAGTCTCAATTATTCTAGGAGATTTATTTGCCAAAGTTAAGGATACTAATTTATCCCAAGTGCCTGGAGCAGTATCCAGTATCTAGTAGTCACTAAATTATACTTGTTTAATATATAAACATTTGCTCTAAATTTGCTTGCTTGTTTTTCTCATTGGTTTTCTTTTCCATCAGCTACTTTTCATATCATTTTTCAGAGCCCATTCCATCTGGACCATAGACTTCAGGACCTATCCCAATTTGTGTCATGCTAAAAATTGAACACAATAATAACAAGTGAGAATTGCACAATAATAAAAAGTTATATATATATATATATATTCCTATATATCCTGGCACTAGACTTCGTGCACGTAGAGACGTAGTTGCTTGCTATTTTCTTGCATAATTACATCAGATACATCACATTTTTTACTTTGATTCACAATGAGGACATATTAAATGAAAGGATTATTTTTAAATGAAAAGCCAATATTACATTAAAAGTTACTGCTAGAATTAGACAAAACTTTAAAAATCAAAACATTACATGCCAAATTTAATTGGTTTTCTCTGTTATAGACTTACAGGTAATTTTTGTTGTTTTTATTTATCTCAAATTTTCATTTTTTTCTAAAGTAAATAATATTACTTCTGTAAGAAGAATGATACAATGTTTAAATGACACTTCTGCAATATATAATAAAGAAGCATCAGATCAACAAATCAACTATTCAATACATCCAACAGACATCTAAGAAATACAAAACCTCTGTGAAAATTCCGTATTGTGGTTTACCTGCAAAGCAGATTTTGTTGTTTAAATTAAAGTTACAAATGTCATTTATAATAGACAAACAGCACTCAGGCATCAAGAAAAAAGTACCTCTTGCAGATAAGTTCCAGGTAAAATTTTGTCATTCACAAATTACTTTGTACACCTTTCACTTATATTGTGTGAATACCAAAAGATGAACTTTCCATATCAAAGATTATGTACTTTATAGACAAATGTTATAATTGAAAATGCTAACCTTTAAGGATAATTACATTTCTGCCATCATATTTAAATTAGAGTATAAGAAAGAGGAAATTCATGGCTACAGAGCAAGCCGACCAATTCATCAAAATCTTTTGAGAAATTGCCATAGGACTTACATAATAGCTTGTGTGGAGGCTTGATCCATGCGTTTGTTACTGCTCTTTCTGAAGCTTGGTATCAGTCACATTCAGAGATTTCTTTAAGACAATGAAAATACTTTAGCAATTAACCAGCATCCTTTGACTGCAGTGAGAATATGAGCAAATAAAGTTTGCCAAGTGTGCTGATAGCTCAGTCTGGTTTATGTAACTAAATCTGAAGCTCTTTATATAATAATATAATCTGTGCATAGAAATATAGATAATGCATAAAAATTACCTGTAGTAACATTTTTCAGAAGCTCAGTTTGTATATTATATATAATAGTGAGAAGAATTATTTAAGTTAGTTGAAATGTATATTGTTAATATATTCAATTACTTGCTATTGAATTAGAATGTGTGCTATTAGTAAAAAACTTTTTGTATAAAATTCCAGTTTGTTTCTTCATTGAAAAACAGAGCAAAAGAAACTATTTCCTAATAGAAGTGTGGTTTAATGTTCTTTTGTGTTAAAATTTTCATTGGATTCATCATACAGTAGATTAAGAGGAAAAGACAATGGCAAGGTAACACTGGAGTGATTTAATGGGAGTTATACTTTAGCCCACTTAATAAAAAACTATTTTAGGAAAAGGTGAGAGTACAAAAAATAGGAGAAAGTTTAGGATTAAAAATTGATTTGGACATAAATAGAAAAGATGTGAAGGACAAAAATTTCTTGCTCTGGGAGGAAGAAATGTGTTCAAAGTATTAAAGTTCATTTTCTAAAAAGACTCTTCGTGCTGAGGGATGACGCTTTTACTTGTTTGGAAGTAAAAGAATATTTATACAAAATGTTTATTTTGCTCCAGGTAGTTTCCTCTTTACCAAGATTCTTCAACTGTAGTCAAGCAAGTTCTTAAAGCTTAATGTGATTAGACATGTAAGAGAAAAAAGAGAAGTTCAAGACTGACTTGTAGAGAAGAATACAACTCCCAACTAAAGCAGAAACTTAAAAATAAGATGGAAGCAAAATCAGTAAATGGTCATCCTAAAGGGCAAATCAAGGAGATAGTGGAAGACTTGACTAGACAATAAAATAAAGAGCAGGATGTAAACAGGAAGCTTGGAATAAATTAGAAAGCTGTCTTTGTATGTGTGAGTGTGAGTGTGTGTGTGAGACAGATATGGATGCAGATTTAATGAAATAGTATATGCTGACACCCAATTGACAAAGACTAATATCTTCCCCATGGCACTAGATAGATACTTAAAGTGTAGCCATGAACAAGCAGACAGTCCCTACCCTCTTGGAGTTTGCAGTACAGCAGACAAGACATGCTTAAATGCAACAAATAGTCAATAATTAATTTTAAAGTTATGAAAAAGAAAATTGCACAAATGTAAAATTCATGGTGATATGGGGTCATATAATAAGGATACCTAATCTAATCTGTTTAGAAGGGTCAGAAATAGTGTTCTATGGAACTGAAATTTCATTCGAAGTCTAAATGGTGAAGAGAAGAATCCCCAGTGTGAGAATTCTGCCAGTTGCTGACTGTATCTATGCCAATTATATATCCTGGAACTGCAGAAATAAGCACAGGATGGGTTCAGGGACCCACTAAGCCCAGTATGAGATGGATTTGAGATAAAATTCCACTGGTCACCTGACTTCCGTAAGTCCCCACTCTTACTGGTGCACCATGGCGGCATATTGAGTCTCCCGGAATTAGTTTCAGTTTAGAACTAGAGTCCCTTAATTCCCAAAAGGTCTGATTACTTCCTTTCTCCCAATGCACAGTCATCCTGGTAAAAGGCCGTAGGTCCCTTTGGGGAAAGCCGGAAGAAGGATAAACAGTACATGTTTTGACAGTATAGTGTAGTCCTTTCTCAAAACTACCTGGCTTTCTCTTTATTCAAGAGGTTCTGGGTCGGTGAACTGGCTGGAATTGGGAATTGATTGAGGGTTTGTGATGCTCTGTTTTTATTATTCAAGGTAGACCTTTGGTGACATTTTTCCCAGCGTCTCATTTCTTCTCATACGACTCCAAATTGTTATCTACCTCCACTAGTCTTTTTTAAATTACTGATCCACACTGTACTCTGAATTTTAGTACTCTTACATGAATTTTTAACAACATTCCCCATGGTGAACCTCTTCTGTCTACCTTCTTAACATATCCTATTATATTTCACCAAAACAAAATGTATTTTAGCAAAGTCTACATTTGATTGTGAAATCCCACAGGTAATATCACTGAATAACTTTCTATTCCCTTAAGATAAAGTCCTGAAAACACTTATTATAATGTAAAAGTCTTTTCAAGTGGCCATCTCATCCTTCTAGGTATATTTTCATTAGTGGTTGAAAAGTATATACATACATGTTCTGTTTTAAAATAATAAGCTATTAAAACAACAAAGGTTTTTTGTTTGTTTGTTTTATTTTGTTTTTTGTTTGTTTCTTTTTTTGAACACAGAATCTTGCTCTGTCTCTATCTCCCAGGCCGGAGTGCAGTAGCATGATCTCAGCTCACTGCAACTTCCACTTCCCAGTTCAAGCAATTCTCACGCCTCAGCCTCCCGAGTATCTGGGTTTACAGGCACATGCCATTATGCTCAGCTAATTTTTTGTATTTTTTAGTAGCGATAGGGTTTCACCATGTGCCCAGGCTGGTCTTGAACTTCTGAGCTCAGGCAATCCACCCCCGTCGACCTCCCGAAGTGCTGGGATTACAGGTGTGAGCCACTGCGCCCAGCCAAAAAAGTTTTATTCTCCAAAATAAACCAGAAGTATTTGAAATACAAGACATTTTATTTTACATTAAAGCAAGCATGTAGAGACATTAATGGAAATTAGACATGGCGTACTGACTACTTAGTGGATAAGAAAAGCAGTTTAGGCTAAAACTTAGGGCAGCAAAACTAGAAGATAATTGATGAGATGAGAAGATCATACAACGATAGACTCTTACAGGAAACAGAAGACTTTGGGCTCATCAATTAAGGGCAGCAATCCCCAGACCCTCGGAAAAGGGAAAATAATGCCTGGAGGGAAAATGATATATAATGTGAATCAACTCCGGCACACAAATATGCCGAACCGGTCTCATGTGAGACTTCACTAAATAGTAAATTCTCTTCTCCATTAAATACATCACTCCCTACAGCAACAATCCAATTAGGAATTACTAGAAAAACAACACAGTTTCAAATATTCAGCAGTAATATCCAGATACTAAATCCATAGTTAAAAAAAGATTTCACCAGAAGCTCCTCACTCTGAAAAGAAAATGTCAAAGCAAGGAAGAATATCAGCAATGTTCAGAGGAGAAAGATGTGTTTTCAGTTATGGAAATTAGTCCGTAATTGAACGGAGAAGAGCTAGATCCAATACTATTATAATACATATATTAGTAATGATGGAGAGATAAAGTGGAGACAGGAACCATCAAGAAACAGAAAAGAATGGAAACCAGGATACAGGAGAAAGGACAAAATATATTTTACTTATAACAAAATAGTATTTTACTTTTATTAAAAAAAATTAAATTACAAGTCTTGCGTTTCTCATTCTCTTCTATTATTTTCAGCCAGTCAGTGGGAAAAAGGTAGTCCCTTGATATCCTTGTAATATGAGAATTGCACACACTAAGTATTGCAGTAGGAGCTGTTATATAAAATATCTGATGTGTTATGTGTGTATAAGCAGAATAGTTTCCTGCCCAGAGGGCAGTTTCTCCTCTTGACATCTCCAGTCCATTTTGTCTAGCACCTGACAACACTACTATTGGCAGTCATGTCATCATTTGCTTTTTCCAGTCATTTAAGGATGTCATTAGGCCTTAGGCTTTTTGAAGCAAGAAAGGGCAGATGCTTTGTACTTTTTCTGGTGTCATATTTGGCAGCCTTTCTGTGAAATTACTGCAGTGTTCTCATCTGCCAGATGTCAATGAAACTTGAAGTAAAGAGACAAGCATCCCAGACACGTCAGTCGAAACTGATTTTTGTTGTTTTATTTTTTTGTTTTTAAATGAAGTCTCCACTAAAAACTGAAGAAGATATAAATTCACAGACATTGCAGTTGCTTTTAAAGTGCTTTCCATCATAGCTTTAAAATATATAGAGAAAAGTAAAAGGCAGTATCAAGATAACATCAGAAAAATATACATGTAAATTTAACAGAAGCTAAATGGACTGAAAGAAGAACGCAGCACAAAAAACCTCAAAGATGAAGAAAACAACAGAAATATATAAAGAGAGAAGAGAAAACAGTGGTGAATCACAAGTAGATGAACCAGGAAATATGTAGCATGCAATTTCAAGGACCCTCAATGTTCTACCTTAACAAAATCAACTTCCCTTATTATATAATTTTAAAAAAATGTATTTGAGTATATATGGATTTTAATTTGTTCAAGCATAATCATAATTAGCAGAATTATTAACTAGTTAATATATTCGAACCAATTTTTGATGGTGCAGCAAAACACAGAGCTTTGAGGTAATAAAATTAATTCCTTGATTTATAAATTGTATTACCATACAAGATTGTATCTAATCATCCTGTCAATTCTGGGAATTAAATAAGGCAAGCATTGCTGTTACATATTATAGATGGGGAAATTGAGGTCTAAGATAAAGTACTACTCAACAATAGAAATTCAATAAAAAATTTGCTGTTTTCCTCCCAGCAAGAGTTTTCACAGTTTTCACAGTACAACTCCAATTAAATCAGAAGAGACAAATTTTGATGAGTAGAGGAATATAATAAATGAATAAATCAGCAAGAAAGCAAGCAAAATAAACTAAAATAAAAAAAAGTAAAAACGTGGGTATATTACCCAGAAATACCAAATGGATACTCCTACATATTGTTTAGAAAAAAAAAATGATGTAAATAATGAGATGGCTCTCTGAAACATGAAAAAGCAAGACAAAAAAGTATTGGATGCTTCTGCTCAATTTTACATCACAATTTTGTTTAGTGAGGCAAGGTATAAAATATTTATTTGTAAACTCTATTTACCAACTCCTCTTACTGGAGGAGTCCTTTTGTTCTACTCAAGCCTTCAACTGATTGGATGAGGACAACTAACACTCTGAAAAGCCATCTGCTTTACTCCAAGTTCCTCATTGAAACGGTAAACTGATTCAAACACACCCTCCAAGTTGACACACAAAATTAAGCATCAAAAATGTATCTTCTCAATAAAAATTTGAATTTCAACTTATTTTTAAAATATAACTTAATGTTTATTGATCTACTGAGTGTCATGCCCTTTTCCAGGCTTTTGGAATATAGTGGTAAAACTGGCAGACAAATCTCTGAGCTATGCTCTATACATCGTCATTACCATTAATGCTTTAATTCTGGGGCAATGGCATTTAAATGACTTGTATTGCTAAAAGCAAAAGGGCTCTTTCTGCAACGTACACATGAGACTTTCTTTCTCCTGGCAAAACTCAAACTTTTGCGTTCTTAGTAACATAAACCTATTGAAAACTTACAGCAGATGAAAGCATTTAGAAATGGTTAGTGAAACACAGATCTCTGAACATCTACTCTGGGAGAAAACAAGATAATGTTTCCAAAAGCTTTCCATATTTTCTTATTGAGATCATTTTTATTAAAAGATATTACAGGGTTATTTCATTTCTTTGAAGTCTTCCCTATAGTATATTAATTATTTGTCAGCACTGAAAACAGTTTTGAGAGGATATATATACATATATATGTAAATATTATGTTTGCTATATACATTTGCTTCAAATGTAAAAGAAAGCACTTATTATAAACTAGTATGTTCAGTTTGTTTTATGGGGTTTAGGACTTACTCATTGTTTAATATTAATACATTTTATATGAAATCAATATTTATGGGGAAAACTTAAAAATAAATATATTTTATTCAGAAGTGTTAGTTTATTGAAATATACAGCAGCTATAATACATTAGTTTCCTAAAGGTTTTTTAAAAAAATTACCACAACCTTAGTGGCTTAAAGCAACATAAATTATTCTTTCACATTGCCAGAAGCCAAGAGTCCTAAATCAGTAGCACTGTGCTGAAATCAAGGTGTTGACAGAGCTGTACTATTTTCAGAGGCTCTAGGGGAGAATACAGTCTTTACCTCTTCTGGCTTCTGTTGGCTGCTGGCATTCCTTGGATTGTGGCTACATTATTCCAATCAAGGCTCATATCTTCAAATCTTTCTCTGCTCCCTTTTCATATTGACTTCTTCTCTGTGTGTGGCTGTGTGAAATCACCTTCTACCTTTCTCTTATAAAACTACTTGAGGTTGCAGTTAGATATCCTCTCCTGGATAATCCAGGTGAATCACTGTGTTTCAACATCCTTAATTTAGTCACATCTGCAAAGATGCTTTTCTCTTATAAAGTAACATTTTCAGGTTCCAGAGAATAGGACTTGATATCTCTCTTTGTGGGGAGGAAGATATTAGTCAGCCTGATATAGCCACCTTGCAATACATGACTAATTTTCATTTTTATGAATGTATTGGTAAAGATAAATTATATTATGGTACTGTAAAAAAAAAATCCCAAAATATTGGTGGCTGAAAATAAAAAGGGCTTATTTTTCCCCCATGCCCACATCCAGCCATACTATCCTTAACCACAGATTGAGCCTTTAACCTTAAGGACATGGGCTGGTAAACACACACACACTCACAAACTATGTCATTGTGCACCACCATTTTTTTTTTGAAATCTCCACCTGGAAGCTGACAGTTCATTAACCACCCCTAACTACAAGAGATCCTGTTGCGTGCCTACAAGGAAAGGAATCAGAAATGTTGGTGAATAGCTCTAATGACCAGCACAATGAGTTTGGATGTTAGGATCAAAAGACCCAATATGATATGAAGAAAATTGATTTGGGGCAAAAGTTAAGAATAAATTGAACTTACTTAGCGTGACATTGCTTAATACCAGTGTCCAGCTTTTAACTTGATGATTCTGCTTTAAGTTTTGGAATACCAATTTAGAAAATATATTATTTCACATTTTTATCTATTAAATAATAGATTATCATAAAATATATTAGGTACTATCTGGAGAACCTGGATCATCTTTGTTTTAACTGGTATTGACTAAGATTTTGAAGCATAATTGAACTAGGTTGCTGTTTGAATGGATCTGAACATACTTCCTTGGGGTGATGGGAGAAGATGTGATATTGTCTCACAACAGCACGAATAGAAAGCCCTTTGTTAAGACTTTGATTTTTGTGTTTAGAGTTGCTTTTTCAGCAGAGAGAGGGTATAGGTTTTATGTATGGTCAAATAAAGAAAGGGCAGTGGCCAGTCAAAACAATGATGAATTATTGAAGTGTTCTGAAGCTAAGGAGAACTTGAAATAAGTTTTAAACATTGGCAGTTAAGGCCAGGTTCCTAAGGGAAAGCTTGAAGTGCTGCTTTTGGGTGGATTTCATTTCTCAATAACGTATCCTCAGCATTAACGAATGAGCTCACACATATTTGGTCATCTTGATAAAGATATTGTAAGAAGTGAGTGGTTTTTTTTTTTTTAAATATAAATAAGCACAGTGACATGATTTTTATGAAAGCATGTTCTAAACCGGAAAGCACTATACAATTGTAGACTTCTTTATCCCTGAAATTTTGCATGTTAATTCCCTGGAATGTTGTAAAATTTAGCTCAAATGCATAGAACAGACACACTTTTTAACACATCATTTGTTATCATCTCTTATTTCCTGAACACTGGAACTCCAAATTACCATGTAGGACAGCAAATTGCAGAGGAATGAAATTAAGAGGCCATCTCTAAATTATCAGCCAAGGCCAATATGTGGTCAGTCCCTTTTAAAGTGGGTAGAATGGAATTAGTAAAACACTTGTGACCTCTTGGGAGCACAGAAGAAAAGATAAAGCTAACAAGTGAATGGATGCAGGCAGTAGAGTAGGATAGATATCATATAATTTTAGAAGCTAATAAATACTAGTAATATTACATATCATCCAAATAAAATTATTTTGATGGTGAAAAGAGGATGATTCTAATAACATCTCTACAACAGCAGGAGCAAACTAGGATTCTCCAAGCATACTAAGTTTTATCACCATCTTTTTTTTTTTTTTTTTTTTTTTTGAGATGGAGTTTCACTCTTGTTGCCCAGACTAGAGTACAACAGGGCAGTCTCATCTCACTGCAACCTCCACCTCCTGGGTTGAAGCGATTCTCCTGTCTCAGCCTCCTGAGTAACTAGAATTACAGAGGCCCACCACTACGCCTGGTTAATTTTTGGTATTTCTAATAGAGATGGGGTTTCACCATGTTGGCCAGGCTGATCTCGAACCCCTGACCTCAGGTGATCCTCCCCCCTCGGCCTCCCAAAGTTCTGGGATTACAGGTGTGAGCCACCATACCCAGCATCTTCACCCTCTTTTTAATGTTTAAATTTTAGAAGAATGTTTAATATCTAAAATATTTAATGTTTAAAAGGTTTAATCTACCCCCAGGAAATCTGCAAATTAAAATTCCCATTGGTAAATAATTCAGACATACTCCTCCACATACCAACACGTTCTAAATATGTATTTTTATAGTCTGCAGAAATCTTAAACATACGTTATGCTGTGTTGTCTAATCAAATGTTTAAAATTACATTCTGAAACTACCTATGAAAAGTACTATGTTCATCCTATAGATAAAGACCAAATCTTACAGTAACTAACATGGTGATTAGGAGTTGGAGGATTATATGGTTTAATGCACTATACAAGTGGTTTTCAAAGGGTAATATATTTTATTGTTGGTAGCGGGGCATGACGAACTTGGGTGGGGTTCAAACAATATATGCTTACCCCATTATCCTTCTCTTCACAAATTCCAGAATCTCTTCTGTAAGACCTTTTTTTTTTTTTTGCCCAGTTACAAGGGATTGAATTTGCTCATTTCTGCAACCTCTGTGAAACAAACAAACAAACAAACAAACAAAACAACAAAAAACAAAAAACAGATTGCAAATGTCTTTTTCACCACCCTGCAAACTACCCAGTGGTTCCATCTGGGACAAATTGAAATCCTGTGCATGTCCAAATATCACTCAGTTGCCATAGCAGAAAGGAAAGGTCTCTACCAATTTTCTGTAGAGTAGAGTAGAGTAGAGTAGAGTAGAGTAGAGTAGAGTAGAGTAGATATTCAAGGGAACGCACACAGTGCATTGATGGGCGTTCTTAAACGGCTGATGGATAAGGATTCCTCTGTCAGAATTCAGGTCACATGCACTGTATCTCCCAGTGCATTCCCTCAAAAACCTCACTCAGAACTCCCTCAACTCCCACAGCACATCGTTTGAAGTAGATCTGTTCAGTTTGGTCCTGGATATCCAGCAACAGTGTCTTCAGTTGGCATTCTGTCAGTTTCCCAAGTATCTATTAATCCTACCATATCCTTTTTGTCTCCTTTTGTCTATTTGTGTCCGTCTTTATGCATCACCTTGGCTTAATTTTGTGTATTTTTGGATGTTTGGATGTATTTATGTATTTCGGATGAGCCACGTCTCATTGACTCTTTTTTCTGGAGACCCTTAACTGATATGACATCAATATATATTTTTTCTTTCACAAGGAAAATTAGTAGTACATTTTATAAAATAAGAAATAAAAGAAAGGGGGAAAAATCCCAGTCACATTCATATACATACACATTCACACATAGAAATATACATACACTTACACACACATACACACACATACACACACATGCACACACACACATCGATCATCAAAAAAATCAAAACCATTCCTCTTTACAACTAATGCTGGTAGGTCATAGATTTAACACACTCTTTTAAAGTAAGTAAGTAAATTCACTGCTAAAAAGTATAATCAAGGAAATGAAAATGGTGATGGCTGAAGGCAGAAGGGCAAAAGAGAGAACAAGAGGTATTCAAATTCATCCTTTCGGTAAGGGCAAAAACACTACCCAGGAAAGTGTAGCCCTCATGGCCTAATCACCTCTTTAAGTTTTCACCTTTGAATATTGTTAAATAGAAATTAAATTCCAGCATGAATTGTAGCAGGAGCAAACATTTAAATCATAGCAGTTACTAATAGTAGATTGGCAAAACAACAACAACAACAAAAACACATCATATGATTCTGGTCTTCAAAGGGATATATTCCTATGGAATTAAACAGGCAATAATTAAGATAGATACATAATATATAAAATAAATATAGTATGCCTACGTATGCATAGTTAGTGTTTCTGAAAGTGAGATATAGAACAATGGAAAAAAAAAAACTTTGGTATCACAAATATTAAAAGACATCACAGGCTGAAATGTAAAAATCAAAACTACAAAAATAGTAGAAGACAACAAAGAAAAAAAATAGATGACCTAGGCTTTGATAATAACATTTTAGATATGACACCAATGGCACAATCCATGAAAGAAAGAATTGATAAGTTGGCCTTCATTAAAAGTTTATCATTTTTTTCTCTGGGAAATATATTGTCAAGAGAATTAAAAAAGAAGCCACAGACCGGGAGAAAATATTTGCAAAAGACATAGCTGATAAATGGCTGTTATCTAATATATGCAAAGAAGTATTCAAACTCAACAATAAAAAAACAAACAACCCAATTAAAATATTGGACCAAAATCCTTAATAGACAACTCAGCAAGGAAGATATACAGATGACAACTAAACATAGGAAAAGATGCTCCACATCATATGTCATCAGGAAAACACGAAATAAAACAACAGCGAGATGTCTCTACACACCATTAAAACAGCCAAAAATCAGAACAGTGACACCACCAAATGCTGGCAAGGATGTCGAGCACTAGGAACTCACATTGATTGCTGGAGGGAACACAAAATGTTCCAGTCACCTTGAAAGACAGTTTGTTTCTTATCAAACTAAATATACTCTTACCACAAAATCCAACAATCATGTTTCTGGAAATTTACCCAAAGAAGTTGAAAACTTACTTTCTCACAAAAACCTGCGCACAAATGTTAATAGCAGCCTTACTCATAATTGCCAATACTTGGAAACAACCAAGATATTCTTCAGTAAGTAAATGGATGAATAAACTGTGGCATATCCAGGAAATGGAATATTATTCAATGGCCAGGGTTAGGGATGGCATATTTTAATTGCTATATATAACCATTTCAAAGATACACTTGCAGATTGAATAATTGAATATTAGGTGGATCCATGGACTTTGCTGGCTCAGTGTGTGCTACGACTTCAGCCGGTACTTTAATATATTTTCCTTGTAAGCTTCCACTTATAACAACAAAATAAAATAAAATAAAATTAAATTAAATTAAATTAAATTAAATTAAAATAAATAAGCTATCAAGCCATGAAAAACATAGGAGGTGTGGCATCAGCATGGATTCAGAGAACAGCAGAGGGGGCTATCAGACAATTATACTCCCTGAAGCAGAGGCCCAGAAAGGCACATTTTCAGAGTTACTCCAATTAATCCTTCTTATGTAAAATATTTGCTTTTAAATGAAAATTTGGGAATAGATCCTTCACAGACCACAGGATTTCTCCTCCTGAAAGAAAACATAAAAAAAGAGACTAACAGGACAATTTATAGCCCTGGTCACAGCAATTGGTTTTGAAGTTGCAATTGCACGTATCCTCTCTCTCCTACCTCATCGATTCTAATTTTTGGTTATTGTTAACCATTGCATCAGCATGTCTTGGTGGCCAACCTAGTCATGTGACCCAAACCTTCACTTCCAAGGGGTCATTTGACTTTCAGGGTTGCTGCATTTATCCATTCACAGTTTTAGTAAAGAAAGAGAATATCAGGAGTCACCCAAATTTATCATTTCAGCTTCCCAATGCTCCTCCCTCATAGGGTAAAAGCAGCCCTAATTTTTTCTGTTGATCAGAGTCAATTATTCTGGCCTGTATGCTGATTCCCCTTATCAGTTCAATGCTGCACACAAGGAGTCCAAAGAACCCTGGTGTAGCTTGCAGTTTTTAGTCCAATGGCATCCATGCTGTGTCCCCTTAAAAAATATGCTCCATTTGGATTTCGGAGCAAGATGGCCGAATAGGAACAGCTCCAGTCTCCAGCTCCCAGCGCGAGCAACACAGAAGACAGGTGATTTCTGCAGTTTCAACTGAGGTACCAGGTTCATCTCACTGGGGAGTGCTGGACAATCGGTGCTGGTCAGCTGCTGCAGCCCGACCAGCGAGAGCTGAAGCAGGGCAAGGCATCACCTCACCTGGGAAGCGCAAGGGGGAAGGGAATCCCTTTTCCTAGCCAGGGGAACTGAGACAAACAACACCTGGAAAATCAGGTAACTCCCACCCTAATACTGTGCTTTACCAAGGGTCTTAGAAAACACCACACCAGGAGATTATATCCCACTCCTGGCCTGGAAGGTCCCACGGTGACGGAGCTTCCCTAATTGCTAGCACAGCATACTGCGATCTAACTGCAAGGCAGCAGTGAGGGTGGGGGAGGGGTGCCCACCATTGCTGAGGCTTAAGTAGGTAAACAAAGCCGCCAGGAAGCTGGAACTGGGTGGAGCCCACAGAAGCTCTAGGAGGCCTGCCTGTCTCTGTTGACTCCATCGCTGGGGACAGGGCACAGCTAAACAAAAAAGTAGCAGAAAGTTCTGCAGTTGCAAATGACCCTGTCTGACAGCTTTGAAGAGAGCAGTGGATCTCCCAAAATGGAGGTTGACATCTGAGAACGGACAGACTGCCTGCTCAAGTGGGTCCCTGACCCCTGAGTAGCTTAACTGGGAGACATCCCCCACTAGGTGCAGAATGACACCCCACACCTCACACGATGGGGTATACCCCTGAGACGAAGCTTCCAGAGCAAGAATCAGACAGGATCACTCGCTGTTCAGCAATATTCTATCTTCTGCAGCCTCTGCTGCTGATACCCAAGCAAACAGGGTCTGGAGTAGACCTCAAGCAATCTCCAACAGACCTACAGCTGAGGGTCCTGACTGTTAGAAGGAAAACTAACAAACAGAAAGGACACCCCACCAAAACCCTATCAGTACGTCACCATCATCAAAGACCAAAAATAGATAAAACCACAAAGATGGGGTAAAAACGGGCAGAAAAGCTGGAAATTCAAAAAATAAGAGTGCATCTCCCCCTCCAAAGGAACGCAGCTTATCGCTAGCAACGGATCAAAGCTGGAAGGAGAATGACTTTGACGAGTTGAGAGAAGAAGGCTTCAGTCCATCAAACTTCTCAGAGCTAAAGGAGGAATTACGTACCCAGCACAAAGAAACTAAAAATCTTGAAAAAGGAATGGAAGAATGGATAACTACAATAATAAATGCAGAGAAGGCCATAAACGAACGGACAGAGATAAAAACCATGACACAAGAAATATGGGACAAATGCACAACCTTCAGTAACTGACTCGATCAACTGGAAGAAAGAATATCAGCGATTGAGGATCAAATGAATGAAATGAAGTGAGAAGAGAAGTCTAAAGAAAAAAGAAGAAAAAGAAATGAACAAAGCCTTCAAGAAGTATGGGATTATGTGAAAAGACCAAATCTACGTCTGACTGGGGTGCCTGAAAGTGAGGGGGAAAATGGAACCAAGTTGGAAAACACTCTGCAGGATATCATCCAGGAGAACTTTCTCAACCTAGTAAGGCAGGCCAACATTCAAATTCAGGAAATACAGAGAACGCCACAAAGATACTCCTCAGGAAGAGGAACTCCAAGACAGATAATTGTCAGATTCACCAAAGTTGAAATGAAGGAAAAAATCTTAAGGGCAGCCAGAGAGAAAGGTCGGGTTACCCACAAAGGGAAGCCCATCAGACTAACAGCAGATCTCTCGGCAGAAACTCTACAAGCCAGAAGAGAGTGGGGGCCAATATTCAACATTCTTTTTTTTTTTTTTTTTTTTTTTTTTTTGAGACGGAGGCTCGCTCCGTCGCCCAGGCTGGAGTGCAGTGGCGCGATCTCGGCTCACTGCAAGCTCCGCCTCCCGGGTTCACGCCATTCTCCCGCCTCAGCCTCCGAGTAGCTGGGACTACAGGCGCCCGCCACCACGCCCGGCTAGTTTTTTGTATTTTTAGTAGAGACGGGGTTAGAAAAGAATTATCAATCCAGCATTTCATACCCAGCCAAACTAAGTTTCATAAGTGAAGGAGAAATAAAATCCTTTACAGACATGCAAATGCTTAGAGATTTTGTCACCACCAGGCCTGCCCTACAAGAGACCCTGAAGGAAGCACTAAACATGGAAAACAACAACCAGTACCAGCCAATGCAAAAACATGCCAAAATGTAAAGACCATCGATGTTAGGAAGAAACTGCATCAACTAATGAGCAAAATAGCCAGCTAATATCACAATGATAGGATCAATTTCACACATGACAATATTAACCTTACATGTAAATGGACTAAATGGTCCAATTAAAAGACACAGACTGGCAAACTGGATAAAGAGTCAGGACCCGTCAGTCTGCTGTATTCAGGAGACCCATCTCACATGCAGGGAAACACATAGGTTCAAAATAAAGGGATGGAGGAAGATCTACCAAGCAAATGGAAAACAAAAAAAAAGCAGGGGTTGCATTCCTAGTCTCTGATAAAACAGACTTTAAACCATCAAAGATCAAAAGACACAAAGAAGGTCATTACATAATGGTAAAGGGATCAATTCAACAGGAAGATCTAACTATACTAAATATATATGCACCCAATACAGGAGCACCCAGATTCATAAAACAAGTCCTTAGAGACTTACAAAGAGTCTTAGATTCCCATACAATAATAATGGGAGACTTCAACACCCCACGGTCAACATTAGACAGATCAACGAGACAGAAGGTTAACAAGGACATCCAGTAATTAAAGTTAACTCTGCACCACGTGGACCTAATAGACATCTACAGAACTCCCCACCCCAAATCAAGAGAATATACATTCTTCTTAGCACCGCATTGCACTTATTCCAAAACCGACCACATAATTGGAAGTAAAGCACTCCTCAGCAAATGCACAAGAACACAAATTATAACAAACTGTCTCTCAGACCACAGTGAAACCAAACTAGAACTCAGGACTAAGAAACTCAATCAAAACTGCTCTACTACATGGAAACTGAACAACCTGCTCTTGAAGGACTACTGGGTACATAAAGAAATGAAGGCAGAAATAAAGATGTTATTTGAAAGCAATGAGAACAAAGATACAACATACCAGAATCTCTGGGACACATTTAAAGCAGTATGTAGAGGAAAATTTATAGCACTAAATGCCCACAAGTGAAAGCTGGAAAGATCTACAATTGACACTCTAACATCACAATTAAAAGAACTAGAGAAGCAAGAGCAACACATTCAAAAGCTAGCCGAAGGCAAGAAATAACTAAGATCAGAGCCGAACTGAAGCAGATAGAGACACAAAAAACCCTCCAAAAAATCAATGAATACAGGAATTGGTTTTTTGAAAAGATCAACAAAATTGATAGACCACTAGCAAGACTAATAAAGAAGAAAAGAGAGAAGAATCAAATAGACACAATAAAAAAAAAGATAAAGGGGATATCTTTTACCGACCCCACATAAATACAAACTACCATAAGAGAATACTGTAAACACCTCTATGCAGATAAACTAGTAAATGTAGAATAAATGGATAATTTCCTGGACACTTACACTCTTCCAAGACTAAACCAGGAAGAAGTTGAATCCCTGAATAGACGAATAGCAGGCTCTGAAATTGGGGCAATAATTAATAGCCTACCAACCAAAAAAAGTCCAGGACCAGACGGATTCACAGCTGAATTCTACCAGAGGTACAAGGAGGAGCTGGTACTACTCCTTCGGAAACTATTCCAATCAATGGAAAAAGAGGGAATCCTCCATAACTCATTTTATGAGGCCAACATCATCCTGATATCAAAGCCTGGCAGAGACACACACAAAAAAAAGAGAATTTTAGATGAATATCTCTGATGAACATTGATGCAAAAATCCTCAATAAAATACTGGCAAACCAAATCCAGCAGCACATCAAAAAGCTTATCCACCATGATCAAGTGGACTTCATCACTGGGATGCAAGGCTGGTTCAATATACGCAAATCAATAAACATAATCCAGTATATAAACAGAACCGAAGACAAAAACCACATGATTATCTCAATAGATGCAGAAAAGGCCCTTGACAAAATTCAACAACCCTTTATGCTAAAAACTCGCAATAAATTTGCTATTGATGGAACGTATCTCAAAATCATAAGAGCTATTTATGACAAACCCACAGCCAATATCATACTGAATGGGCAAAAACTGGAAGCATTCCCCTGGAAAACTCATGCAAGACAAGGATGCCCTCTCTCACCACTCCTATTCAACATAGTGTTGGAAGTTCTGGCTAGGGCAATCAGGCAAGAGAAAGAAATAAAGCGTATTCAGTTAGGAAAAGAAGAAGTCAAATTGTCCCTGTTTGCAGATGACATGATTGTATATTTAGAAAACCCCATTGTCTCAGCCCAAAATCTCCTTAAGCTGATAAGCAACTTCAGCAAGTCTCAGGATACAAAATTAATGGGCAAAAATCACAAGCATTCTTATACACCAGTGATAGACAGAGAGCCAAATCATGAATGAACTCCCATTCACATTTGCTTCAAAGAGAATACAATACCTAGGAATCCATCTTACAAAGGATGTAAAGGACCTCTTCAAGGAGAACTACAAACCACTGCTCAGTGAAATAAAAGAGGAAACAAACAAATGGAAGATCATACCATGCTCATGGATAGGAAGAATCAATATTGTGAAAATGGCCATCTGCCCAAAGTAATTTATAGATTCAATGCAATCCCCATCAAGCTACCAAGGACTTTCTTCACAGAATTGGAAAAAACTGTTTTAAAGTTCATATGGAACCAAAATAGAGCTTGCATTGCCAAGACAATCCTAAGTCAAAAGAACAAAGCTGGAGGCATCACGCTACCTTACTTCAAACTATACTACAAGGCTACTGTAACCAAAACAGCATGGTACTGGTACCAAGATATAGACCAATGGAACAGAACAGAGTCCTCAGAAATAATAACACACATCTACAGCCATCTGATCTTTGATAAACCTGACAAAAACAAGAAATGGGGAAAGGATTCCCTATTGAATAAATGGTGCTGGGAAAATTGGCTAGCCATAAGTAGAAAGCTGAAACTGGATCCTTTCCTTACTCCTTATACGAAAATTAATTCAAGATGGATTAGAGACTTAAATGTTAGACTTAAAACCATAAAAACCCTAGAAGAAAACCTAGGTAATACCATTCAGGACATAGGCATGGGCAAGGACTTCACGTCTAAAACACCAAAAGCAACGGCAACAAAAGCCAGAATTGACAAATGGGATCTAATTAAACTAAAGAGCTTTGGCACAGCAAAAGAAACTACCACCAGAGTGAACAGGCAACCTACAGAATGGGAGAAACTTTTTGCAATCTACTCATCTGACAAAGGGCTAATATTCAGAACATACAAAGAACTCAAACAAATTTACAAGAAAAATCAAACAACCTCATCAAAAAGTGGGCAAAGGATATGAACAGACATTTCTCAAAAGAAGACATTCATACAGCCAACAGACACATGAAAAAATGCTCGTCATCACTGACCATCAGACAAATGCAAATCAAAACCAAAATGTGATACCATCTCACACCAGTTAGAATGGCAATCATTAAAAAGTCAGGAAACAACAGGTGCTGGAGAGGCTGTGGAGAAATAGCAACACTTTTACACTGTTGGTGGGATGGTAAACTAGTTCAACCATTGTGGAAAACAGTATGGCGATTCCTCAAGGATCTACAGCTAGAAATACCATTTGACCCAGCCATCCCATTACTGGGTATATACCCAAAGGATTATAAATCATGCTCCTATAAAGACACATGCACACATATGTTCATTGCAGCACTATTCACAATAGCAAAGACTTGGAGTCAACCCAAATGTCCATCAGTGACAGACTGGATTAAGAAAATGTGGCACATATACACCACAGAATACTATGCAGCCATAAGAAAGGATGAGTTTGTGTCATTTGTAGGGACATGGATGCAGCTGGAAACCATCATTTTCAGCAAACTATGCAAGAACAGAAAACCAAACACCACATGTTCTCACTCATAGTTGGGAATTGAACAATGAGATCACTTGGACTCGGGAAGGGGAAGATCACACATCGGGGCCTATTATGAGGAGAGGGGACGGGAGAGGGATGGCATTGCGAGTTATACCTGATGTAAATGACGAGTTGATGGGTGCTGATGAGTTGATGGGTGCAGCACACCAACATGGCACAAGTATACATATGTAACAAACCTGCACGTTGTGCACATGTACCCTAGAACTTAAAGCATAATAAAAAAAAAATGCTCCATTTATGAACTAAGAACTCCAATCGTGAAGAGTACATGAATTTAGAGAGAAGAAGCACAAATTCCCTCCAGTTATGTTTTTATAAATATTAGTAACGAATCCATACTACTCCACTCCTTCATGTTTGTTCTGGGACCTATGCATTCTTCCTTTGGGGAACACAACACCATATAGATTTCTTGCATTTAATACATGTACTTTCTCCTGAAGGATGGCATCCCATTATTTTACACTGGCTTATGAGATAATAATTCAGCTGCCATTTCAAAGGCTTTTCTAGAAATTTATGGGGATCTTATTTTCAGATGGTGCAGTACGGGACATAATTTTTCAATGTGATATGAGTCCCCTGGTCACATGCTATGCTGTGTCAGATTTCATGCTTGTAGAACAGGTATTTTGTAAGTTTCTTTACAGTGGACTCTGCAGGCAAGGAAGGAAAATTCATACTCAGAAAAAGGTATAGCTTCTTGAGAAGACAGACAGCTGAGTTCAAACTGAACTGAACTCAATGTACTCAAGTTGCCATAGAAAATCAACTCCTTAAGGAATATTGACATAATGCAGATTCAGTGTTGGCCTTTTTCTGGACATTTGGACATTCAGATAGACCAATTACTAGCAAAAATCCATATTGTTGGGTTTCTAGATAGCCTGTCTCCGTTACCTTCATTATTCCCTTCGTTCCTACAGGGTGAGTTCTGGAACAGTCCATGAAGTTTGACAAACTAACTGGTCAAGTCATTTGGTCTGGGTTGTTCAGTTCCTCATTGTTGTGGATGCTGTCTAGCAGGCTTTACCATGTGTCCTCAAAACCTTCCTGTTATCCCCCCACTCTCATGTATCTATCCATGTGCTTGTACCACAGACCTCCTTGTTTCCATTCCATTAATTTTCTAGTCTTGCTGTAATAGATTGCTGCAAACTCAGTGGTATACATAAACAAAAGTTTATTCTGTTACAGTTCTGTAGATTAGATGTCAAACACTGGTTTCACTGGGCTAAAATCAAAATATTAGCGGAGCTACATTCCTCTCTAAGGGAATGTCTATTTCTTTATCTTTTTCAGCTTCTAGAGGCCACCCACATTGCTTGACTCATGACCCTCTGCATCTTTCTTATTAAGCTTTTGTAGTCACAATTCCCTCCCCATACAGCCAGGAGAGGTTTCCCAGTGTTAATAATTCATATTATTAGACAGGAATCCCCTAATCATACAGGAAAATCTCACCATATCAAGACCTTTAATTTTACTTATGTCTACAAAGTCCATTTTACCATGTAAGATAATATATCCTCAGGTTCCAAGAATTAGGATATGAACATTTTGGGGGGATGGGGACATTGTTCCCTCTACCACATGGGTTTTCTAGTTATTTTCCTTTTAGGCCCACAAGCACATAAACAGACCATTGGTCACTGTCTAGAAATCTATATGTATTCTCATCTTGGGCCACCTTTTCTTCACCCAATATGGATGACCAGGTGTAGTGCTGTAGGTCTGTCCATTGGGGAAGTTTCTGATCTCCACTATCTTTCAGGGCTACTTCTAATGTGGCCACAGTGCAGCTGCTATCCATTTTTGGTTTCCACACATGCTCTGAGACAATCTATCTGTAAGCCATACTCAGATTGTGTTTTCTCCTCCTTCGACTGGTCATAAGGATCTTTCCCCATAATATGACCACAAGCACAGTGTGGGTACCTGGTCAGGCAGCTTACCTATATATTTTTACTCTGCTTAGGCTGAAAGCAGTATAAAATATTTTTGTTAAGATTGTCTGCTGCCAGATTCATCTGAATTCTTACATTTAGTAGTTCCAACATAATACAACTTCTAACGGTGTAGATTTTTTTGCCTATATTGTGATGATATAAATCTGAAACAAAACTGTAAATGAATAATGTCCAGCTCAAGTACATGTAAAATGTTTCTCATCTCCTTATCTAATTGGAATGGAAAATACATATTCACCAACTCAATGATCACATTACATGTACATGAGATCGCAGCTGTGATTGTGTCTACAATTTGGTTTCGACTGTGGCAGTTTATAGTCATTTCCAGAACTCATTTGTTTTCTGCGGTGGCCAGATTGGAAAATTAAGTACAGATATGATGCAGACAAGCAGCCATGCATCTTTTAGATCTTTATTGATGGCACTAATCTATACCATCTTCCTAAGGATGAAATATTATTTTTGTATATTATCTTTCCTGAAGTGTTGGGAAAGGGTCAGAGGTTTTCTTTTGCCTTTTATCATTGTAATAGGTCTTACCTAACAATCTAAGATCTCAATGGCAAGGGGGGGCATATTTTAATTGCTATATATACCCTATATATATGTTATATATAGTAGGACTTCAGCCGGTACTTTATTTATGACTTTTTCCTTGTAAGTTTCCACTTATAACAAGGGAGCTATTATTGTTGGTCTCTTAGTATGAAAGTAAATTTATTCCTTGAGTCTTGAGTGTAATAGTTCTTGAAATAACTGGATATTCTTTTTTTTCCCTAAGACTAGAAGAATCATCACAATATATACTTTCCATGGCATTGAAGGGTCTTTCCTCATCATGACACAGCCACTTCTTTAATCAATGAGTTCCAGATCTGAAATCTAGTTGACATTTGGGATCGAACAAGGAATTCTGGCTTTGGGCTGAAGTGAATATTCTCAGCTTCTGCAGGTTCCTATACGAATGACTAAATTCAAGACTTGATATGGTTATTTTTCCATGAACCACCAGTGAAAATCTCTGGCCAAGTCCCTCATTAATTACAATTGTATCATTTATGTACATTGTGGGTAGAGAAAAATATGAAATGCGTATTGTGGCTTAATTTCTTTGCTTTGGTGTAGGAGCCCATCATTTTCTCTGGCAAGTGAAATTCAGTCTCCTCAGCTTGTCTATGAAATCAATGACTTATTGTCCATGGTAACTGTTAAACTATACGATGCAAACTTGTGTACTAATATAGCATAAAGGGGTGAAAAGTGTGATGTGAAAGGAAAAATACAGATAGTTTGATATTATAGTATATATTAAAAGAAAAGAAGGCTAAGCATTTTGGCTCACACAATTTGGGAGGCCAAGGTGGGAAGATCACAAGGTCAGGAGATCGAGAACATCCTGGCCAACATGGTGAAACTCTGTATCCACTAAAATATAAAAAATTAGTCTGGTGTGGTGGTGGGCACCTTTAGTCCCAGCTCCTCAGGAGGCTGAGGCAGGAGAATCACTTGAACGCGGGAAGTGGAGGTTGCAGTGAGCTGAGATCATACCACTGCACTCCAGCCTGGTGACAGAGCAAGGCTCTGTCTCAATAAAAAAGGAAAAAAAAAAAAGTAGTAATTGTAGATGTCAGAGCACATCTTTAGAAAAGTAGCCAGAAGGGGAAAAGTGTGAAATCTAGCACACATTAAGCACTATGATGGAAAGGCATTGAACCACTTTGCATGAAATCAGGAAGATTTAGAAAGTACATGACGATTGTCTTCCAATGTCTGCATTGTCTTCCAATTTCTGCAAGTTGTCCATGTGTAACATTTGTGCAGGGATTTCCAGTTTACTTTGAAGTGATCTTCATGAATTTGCTGATTATTTGATATCTATATTATCGTAAAATTATACCAAAAATGCCTAGAAAGTATGTCTGTAAATCTTCAGTTGTGAAAATTAACATCATAGAAATTAAACTGAAATTTGTGAAAACCTTAGGGTTATGAAGAAAAACTATTGCATAAATGCCAAGAAGATAATACATGTATATGTTTTGATAAAATGGAAACTATTATATTAATTTGTTTTCATATTCAGTGTTATCTAAGGATCACAAAATATCTGATAAGTTAATGAATTCAATTGTTTTCAATATGTGAATAAAATACAAGTTCCAGGGAGTTCAAATAATTCACTTTAAGTGGAGCTGACTAAGATTATAATCTTAATTCAAAGTATATCTAAACTTCCCAATTTAAGTAATATGTTATATTAAGTATGGTAATAGAATTATATTAATTACAAATTAAATAAACTATTGTGAATAGTAATAATAACTATATTTTCTTTTACTAATCAAAGTACATTATTTCCTTTAGTCTTTGAAAAAGCACATGTATAAATATAAAAAGGCATGTCTTACTATGAATAATTTACAATGACAAATAAGAGGAATATTAGTGGTAGGTGAGTTCCCTGAGGTTACCTGTCCAGTGAGTAACAGGACCAGGCAGAAAAGGATTTTCTAGGGCAGATCTTTTTTCACTATTTTGTATTTACATAATTCATATGGTATTCAGAAGATTAAAGATGGCTTTTTTTCATTTTATCTCCCATATCCACCTATAAGTAATTGGAAATCAGTTAATGTTTGTTGGACTCAAATAGTGGATAATGAATTACATAACAAGAAGTATAGGTATTTTTTGTTCAATGAGATTATACTAAGTGGCTCTGGAGTCGGAGGGTTTGAGTTTAAATCCAGTCTCCTCCTTCTTAATAAATGTGTGAACTTGGTCATGTTTCCCAAACTCTAGGTCTCAATTTCTACATCTATAAATTAAAGTAATAATAATGCCTACTTTGTAGGATAATATCCCACTTATAGCAGAGGAGCCATCATAGTTGGCTATGAGTTCTATAATTTCAATGGAAATTAATTGACTTAACATATGTAAAGTGCCGAAAATATCATCTGGCACCAATAAGACCTCAGTAAACATTAGCTGCTATTATTATTGTTGTTGTAATTATTATTGTGTTGGATTATTTGCACTATGGAATTATAATGCTTAGCTTCTGTCAAGAAAGAGTTCCCCAAGACCACCTCTCTGAAGATCACTTAAAATGGCATAATCATTAGGTATACAAGTGTTTACAGAAGCTGGTATAATTTACATGTGAGAAAACTAAGACCCAAAAAATTACAGACCTTCCCAATGATAATATTCCATGATGGTATGTGCTCTGGTCACCGTTTCTTACAGGAAAGTTGTCTCAGAAAGTGTAATATGGAATTCATTTTACTTAAGTCAAGATAACAGAAGTTGGCCGGGAGCGGTGGCTCACACCTGTAATCCCAGCACATTGGGAGGCCGAGGCGGGAAGTCAGAAGATCGAGACCATCCTGGCTAACACGGTAAAACCCCGTCTCTACTAAAAATACAAAAAATTAGCAGGGCGTGGTGAGGGGCGCCTGTAGTCCCAGCTACTCGGGAGGCTGAGACAGAATGGCGTAAACCCGGGAGACGGAGCTTTCAGTGAAGCGGGATCGCGCCACTGTACTCTAGCCTGGGTGACAGAGCAAGACTCTATCTCAAAAATAAACAAATAAATAAATAAATAATAGAGAAGTTTTGCCTTTATTTATATTTGTTATGAAAGTAATTAACATTTTTAAAAATGTTGCTTCTTAAAAGTGTACGATTGTATTTTATTAACATTTACCCAGGTACATTTGTATAGATGAGATACAATTGTGCTTTTTAGGTCAAAATACAATCATAAATTATTGGCTTAGTTCAATAAGCAGCAATAGTTTAATTAATGAAAAAAATACGTGTAATATTGAGCTTGGATTTTCTGAGTAGCCACTCTCCACTAATATATTTAATGCTCTAGAAAAGATCTTTAATTCCTGAAGTATCAGAAAACTTATAATAAGGCATGATCTAAGAACCATAGCAGACAAAGAAACATTATTATAGTTATTATCAACTTAATAATAATTGAAGTGAGTTTCAGAGATTTGAGTGTCTTTTCTTAACTAACTCCTTGATTTGCAATGAAATTTGATTTGCTTAATAAGGATATAAAAATTATTTTATGACCCAATGCTGCTAATATGAATAATGGTGAATTGAATGTTTAAACTTAGTTTAAATCTGTATTATGAGCACATTATGTAAATGTGTTAAAAGTCTTAGATTTATTTTTTAAATGAAATGGGCATAGAATAAGAAATTGCATAAATGAATGTACATTGTATTCATTTTAAGAATTTCATCACTTTTTAATATGCTTAAATGACTCAAATATAATATCTTTTCTTTAGGCTTCTATACATTTGTTCAGTTTAAAGTTGTTTTTTGAAAATTTTTTCAATGCTTGAAAATTTACCATGAAAATTAATTAAGTTAACTTATATAAAAAAGTTTGCTCCTGTGACATGTAAGATCATTTGCTTTGTGCATTCTCAAGAATACTTAGTGTGCAAAAGTTCTTCATCTCAATAGATAGGGCCAAAAGAGTGAATGCTTAAATCAGAAGTTTGTGTTACTCCAAAACGGAGAGATTTTAATTCAAATACAAGAAAAATCTCACTGACTTATACTTCATATATGAACATCTGTTTGCCAATTGTGCCCACTCAGGTTTACTTATCTTTTAAGTTGCTTCCTTGGAAAGATCATAGTAATTTAATTGAATGCAGATTACACTTTCAGGGTCAGAAACCTTAGGAATGAAGAGCATATTTCATGATGAATTTAAATAGTTTACACATTCTTTCACAGCACTAGACAAAGCAAAGTGTCATAACTAAACAGGTTCTTATACAAGATGGCACACCAACTGCAGCTCTGTCATACTTGAAACAACGTTGTCTCCAGTTCTTTGATCCACAAATATTAAAATATTTCATTTATAAAGCTGCCTGTTGCAAATACCAGTGAAGACTTTTCATATGTATAGTTCCTGTACCTCAGGAGACATAACCTTCTGAATATAAGAGAGAAAGACTCACTTTTGATTTTCCTTTTTTTTTTTTTTTTTGTCCATTGTAAATGAGCTGGACCGTCTTTTGATGTAACTCTGAAAAGTGCTTCAGGATGTGAACTCTTCCAACTCTTTCCAACTGCAACTAGATTGTCATTTTGACTAGTGGGAAAATGTTCTGTTAGCAGAACTTTAAGAACATAAAGAAGTGTGAAGTTTGTGGAGTATTTTTAAATATAAATATATTTCCATTTAGATGGAAACACAATATGAAAATACTACCATCAAATTCCAGAATTTATCAGCTTCTCAAATAACAGAACAAATGCAATAGCTTTGCAGTGTGTGTGTGTGTGTGTGTGTGTGTGTGTGTGTGTGTGTGTGTGTTCGTAATAGTTATCTGGCAATGTTAAATGGAATTTGTTTTCTAATATACACCTAATGAATTGCTAAGCAGTTCCTCTATTGTGGATTCTACCTTTTACTCTCAATAGAAATGTCTTAGTATATCATAATTTATATGTATTTTACAGAATATTTTTCTCACTTCCTGAAAAAGAAATACAGAAAACTATTTTTTAGTGTTAGGGCTCCAGTTGTTAATGTTTATCTGACACAGGCACTACATAACTTTACAGCATTCTTCAAGTGTAATACCTCCTTATGGCAGATATTTCATTCTAAAGCTCACAATAACCTTTTCGTAATAGCTGTTTCCTTAAATAGAGTTTGTCTTTCACCTACTCCACCTTCACTTTCAATCAAACAAAAGAAAGGGTTTTTTTTTTTTTTTTTCCTTATTTTCTCTCATTTTTACCCAAATATCAAAAAGGTTGATCTTTGGGGATCAAAAATATTTGTTTTCCTAATTTTGCATTTTAATTTCAATGCGAATCTCAATCAATACACACACAAACACATACCCATTACATGCTGCCTGTTTCTTTGTATGTCTGTGTGTGTGTAGTTGGATTGTCTACATCAGCACTTTACTTCAGTCAGTATCATGTCGTTATAGTATCTTTCTTGCATCTTTACTTATAATTACTTTGGCAATAGATACTAGTCTAACTACAAAAAGTTACTGTCCAAGGAACAGAAACAGGAACTACTGTATGATGCATTTATATCAGCTAATGGCCAAATTATGCCATGACTACAAAACGAGGGCATCTCAGTAATCTGAATACATGAGGTGAGAGAAGATTTAAGTTATCTCAAGACACATGGTTAAGGAGACATGCTGAATTTAAAGAAAATTCTGCTATGGTATATCATACATTATTTATTTTATAAACAATTCCATTTGTAAACACCATCTGTTCTTAATTTAAGCAGCATTATTTGAGTATTTTTGTGCTTTGTTTTACTAAATTGCCTTTTTGATTATTATACATCAACTATGAGTTTATACCTAATTTCATTATTTTACATGTTTAAACAACATTATGCTACAAATAAATCAGCAATCAGTAGTACATGAAAATAATTTTGCCCATTCAAGTGGAATTTTTTCTGTTACTTAAGGTTGAACAACACTGTTCCAAGGCATCAATGTATTTACTAGGAAAGTAAAAAAATATTGTAACTTTCCCATTTTATGAATAATAAAATTTCCCATGATTTAAGTTTCATATTCAACTGCATCCATTTTAAAAAATATTTCTTTGCTTCTAGGTAGTTAGATTGCACCTTTATACAGTATCATCAGTATTCTAGAGAGAAGAAAACATTTCAGAATGCAGTGTTCAGGTTCCTTTGTCAGTATTTAATGCTGAATATGCATATAAGCCTTCGGCAGAGGTAGCAGAATGGTTAATGTCATCAGAAGGCTTTTTATTTCTTTAAGTAAGTTGAATAAGTTCTTTGGGAGCATTTTATTTCTTGTATGAAGTAAGCTGTTTTGGTTTGCCGATTATTGATATAATAAATTCAGTAGTAAAGGCGATATCTCCAGACGATCTCCTTTATTGTCTGTCCCAGTTCTCATTTTAGCATATGGAAAATATCATCATCCTGTACAGTTGGAATCCTCAAGGCTATTTAAAACATAGAGGCTTCCTATTAATATAGATATATTCATTTGATATTGCTTGTTCAAACGTTTCTGTGCTTTGCTGGATCCCACTTGGTTTATGATTTCTATTCGGCCATTTTTAAGTGGAAATATCTACTGCTGTATGACAAAAACCATACAGCCTTCTTGTACTATTCACTTTAAACCCTATATAATAACAAGCTCTAAGGAGCCATCAATGGACCTTGCCTCTTGGTATTCACATACTTGCATAGATCCCTATCATGATGAATTGAGCTGACTTGAATAACCAATAGAATATTGCAGAAATGATAAGTATGACTTTAGAAGGTATGCCAGCAAAGGTGTCACGGCTCCCATCTTGTGTTCTAGGATAACTTTTTCTGGTATGTGGGTGTTTCGAAGACACCCAAGGAATCCTATGGACAGACTCATATGGTAAGAAACTAAGGCATTCTGTCAACAGTCATGTGAATGAGCCATTTTGGAAGTAGACACTCTAACCTCAATCATGCGTTCTAATGATTTCAGCCCCAACCCACACCTTAACCACAAAATCGTGAGACCATAACATTTCAAGGATGGCCTCAAAATGTAACAGCCCATTCACAAATGTTTTATATTTAACCACAATTAGAGGTAGGAATTTGGTGAAGAGTCTACCACTTTTCATAAAATAATTCATAAAGGGCCCTGATAATATAGTAGCAAATCACTACTTTTGGAGAAAAGTAAAATGAGAAGCTTTCTTTCTTTCACTCATCTTTTTACTTGTATTACCCAGTAACCTAAGCTGGTTAAAGCATTTAACATTCACGGGAATGTACATGAATTTCTTGTCTTTCATAATTCTTTTATCTCCCTATCTCTTTCTCTTTATTTTCCTTTTGTTTTCTTTTTTTTTTTTTTTTTTTTTTGGATTTCCAACTTTTATTTTAAGTTCAGGGGTACATGTGCAGGATGTGCAGATTTGTTCCATAGATAAATGTGTGCCATGGTGGTTTGCTGCACAGATCATCCTGTCACCTAGGTATTAAGACTGGCGTCCATTAGCTATTCTTCTCCATGCTCTTCTTCCTCTCATCCCCCACTTTCTCATGGGCCCCAGTGTGTGATGTTCACTGACATGTGTCCCTGTGTTCTCATTATTCAGATTCCACTTGTAAGTGAGAACATGTGGTATTCGATTTTCTGTTTCTGCGTTTATTTACTGAGGATACTGGCTTGCAGCTCCATTCATGTCCCTTGCAAAGAACATGATCTCATTTGTTTTTATGGCTGCATAATATTCCATGTTGCATATGTACTATGTTTTCTTTATCCAATCTATCATTAATGGGCATTTAGATTGATTTCATGTCTTGGTTATTGTGAATAGTGCTGTTGAACATATGTATGCATGTATATTTATGATAGAATAATTTCTATTCCTTTGGCTATATACCCTGTAATGAGATTGCTGGGTCAAATGGTTTTTTCTCCCTCTAGGTCTCTGATGAACTGCCACACTGTCTTCCACAATGGTTGAACTAATTTACACTCACCAACAGTGTTAAAGCATTTATTTTTCTCCACAACCTCACCAGAATCTGTTGTTTTTTGACTTTTTAGTAATAGACATCTGACCACTGCGAGATGGTATCTCTTTGTGGTTTTTATCTGCATTTCTCTAATTATCAGTGATGTTGAGCTTTTTTTGCATATTTTTTTGGCCACATGAATGTCTTCTTTTGAGAAGTGTCTGTTCATATCTTTTTCCCAGTTTTTAATGGGCTTTTTTTTTTTTTCTTGTAAATTTGTTTAAGTTTCTTATAATGGTGGATATTAGACCTTTGTCAGATGCATAGTTTGCAAAACTTTCCTCTCAATCTGTAGGTTGTCTGTTCACTTTGTTGATAGTTTCTTTTGCTATGCAGAAGTTCTTTAGTTTAATTAGATCCCATTAGTCAATTTTTGCTTTTGTTGCAATTGCTTTTGGCATTTTTGTTATCAAATCTTTGTCTGTGCCTACGTCCAGATTGTATTATCTAGGTTTTCTTCTAGGGTTTTAGAGTTTTGGGTTTTACATTTAAGTTTGTAATTTATCTTATGGTGCTTTTGTATATGGTGTAAGGAAATGGTTCAGTTTTAATTTTCTGCATATGGCTAGCCAGTTATCTCAGCAGCACTTATTAAATGGAGAATTCTTTCCCCATTGCTTGTTTTTGTCAGGTTTGTTGAAGATAAGATGATTGTAGGTGTGCAGTCTTATTCCTCGATGCTCTATTTTGTTCCATTGGTCTATGTGTCTATTTTTGTACCAGTACCATGCTGTTTTAATTACTGTAGCTTTGTAGTGTACTTTGAAAGTTGAGTAGTGTGATACCTCCAGCTTTGTTCATTTGGCTGAGGATTGTCTTGGCTGGCTATTCAGGCCCTTTTTTGTTTTCATGTGAATTTTAAAATAGTTTCGTTTCCAATTCTCTGAAGAATGTAAATGGTAGTTTAGTGGAAATAGCATTGAGTCAATAAATTGGTTTGGGCAGTATGGGAAATTTAACAATATTGAATCTTTTTATTCATGAGCCTGAAATTTTTTTCCACTTGTTTGTGTCATCTCTGATTTCTCTGAGCAGTGGTTTGTAGTTCTCCTTGAAGAGGTCTTTCACTTCTTTTGTTAACTGTGTTGTTAGGTATTCTTTTGTGGCAATTGTGAATAGATTCTGCTTATTTTTCTTATTGTCTTTCAAGAAGCTAACTTCAAAAGTTAAAAGCATGGGTATGGAAGTTAGACAGACCTGCTTTAACTCCCGCTTATCACCCACTAACTAACTTACAGCCTTGGGCCAATTATTTGACTTGTTCATTTGCTAAATCCTAATTTTGATAATTGTGTCATAATAATTTTCTTAATTATTGTGTACATTAAGTATAACAATTCACTTGAAATCCTTATCGTAAACATTTGATAAATGCTAAAAATCTTTAATTTGTTCTGTACCCCTTTTTATTGTAATGCCATTAATAATGTAAATGATGAGTTAATGGGTGCACAATATGGCACATGTATGGATATGTAACAAACCTGCACGTTGTACACATACACCCTAGAATTTAAAGCATAATTTAAAAAAGCATAACCATAAGTATTAAAAAAATGCACCTTGTAGACTTCCAACTCAGGGAGTATTATGGACCAAGAGCCCCAGGTGCTGTGCTCTAAAATCCACAGCCATGACATGCTTCCAGCAGCCTCCTCCCAACCAGGGCTGAGGGTAGTTGTATACTAAAGCTTTCCTGAGACACATAGGTGTCTTTTGAAAGCTGACTTGGTCTCAAGGTTTCCAGATACCCTGCCAAGTCTTTCTTAGACTGCATGACAATCTAGCATGCTTTCTCCACCCTCCTCTTTCTCTCTTCTTATTGTAATGCCATTAATAATGTAATGATGAGTTAATGGGTGCACAACATGCACAACCCTCCTCTTTCTCTCTTCTTGTGTCTAGGGTAGAACTGCATTGTGATCTGGTGCCTCTATCAGCCTCCCCATACTCTTTCACACAAGCAGTCACCCTATAAAAATATACACAACTCTAGTCTCAGTTTGGTGTGTGATTCTTAGAGAACTCAGACTTTATATAAGCATATATCTTCAGAATACCTAACCCTTTGCCATCAGCTCCCCTTGTGCTGCTAACATACATGCAACCTACACCTCGCCTTGGCTACATTTTGCTACCCCACTTCCCTCTCCTGAAGTATCTTGCCAATAAAGTCTGGGAATCAATAAGTAGGATGGACTCAGGAATGATCTATGCAATTCAAGGGATTCTTTTCAAGAGCTAGATCAGCTTGCCAGCAATATTGCCCTCTATCAAATTCATAATAAATGAATGAGAAACTCAGCTCTGTTTAATCTTTAATAGAGAACAAAACTCTTGGAAATTTTTGTTGAGTAAAAGTATAGAACACATGCCAAATCCACTGGGTATCAATTCATTCAAAAGTTTTACATGCATTTCACCAAGATGTCATTCAGTTTGTAGTACTTGACAAAAATGTCCTGTGCTATCTTTAGAGAGGTCTATGTGTGTAAGAAAATTTACCTCAATTTTTAAAGCAGAGATTAGTCCTTTTGTGCTTTAAACTTAGAAGAAGAACCTCAAAGTGAAAAGGAGACATTCAGTATTTATCAGTCCAGTAGTTTCCAGAGTGAAGCATCTCTCTTTGGAGTTCTCACACTTTGATTCCTGGTACTCCAGCATGGAGGCACCTCAGGAGTACATCACTTTCATTTTATAGTTTTGATATAGATTTGTTTCCCAATTCTACTCTTCAATTTTAGCTCAGCATAAGCAGCTCAGAAATATAAATAAATATCTTAATAAATACCAAGAAACAACAAATAGCAATAAAATAGAATAAAATGCTTTAAAGTACCTTAAACAGGACAAGTTTCTTGTGCTAGCACAGAGTTTGTTCTCAGGGCTGAAAGTGACTGCTCCATTTGCAGTAAGTTTGTTGGTGCCTTGAAGAGCTGATACAACTTTGTAGGTATATTTGAAGGTTTCTGTTTGCCTACCTTCTGTCCCATCTGTCTGCTTTCTTATTTCTTTATGATTTTGTGGTAAAGGTCCATGAAATAGATTACCTGAATGTGGCCCAACCAGGATCCTAAAAGTCCTCTTTTCCAGGTAATTGGTACACAATGAATGTTCTCACTGCTTTACGTGAAGACCCTGTTGCTACAGCAAGTGATGTAACTTGAAATCAATTTTCAGTTCAATATTACAGCCCTATTATAATACATCAAAACATTCATATAATGGGAATCAAAAAATAAACAAACAGTAGATTGTGACTCTCTAAATGAAGCAGAATGCTGCATCCCTCACAGTGCTTTCAATTTATTTGAAGCTCAGTGTAATTTTGAGAATGAAGTGTTTAATCATTTTATAAACTTTTCAAACAATAGATGCCTGAAAGGTTCAATAGTGCCCTGTGTATTCTCTGAACTGCTGGCCCAGGCGTTAATTGGCAAAGTAACTCAGCACTAACCTCTGCTCAGTGTCTAAAAATGCAGTGCAGGGACCTTTTCCTTTCTTTCTCTCTGCATGCCCCAATCTGAAAAGACCAAGCATTAAATGAAACTAGTAAATCAGATTAGAAATACAAAGACATACAGTAATCTCAGATCTCAGTTTGAAATCAGCTTCTCTCAAAATGCTATTTTCATGTATATTTTCTTTTTTATATCTCAATGGTGACTCAAACTCAGAGGCAAATATTAAAGACAGTAAGAACTAAGACAAATATGCTAAGATAAATAATGTAAGCAAAAAAAGCAGTTTATACATGACGAAAGTCATATGGACAATACATTCATGAGATGCATGCCTTAAACTGGTAATCAAAACATGAAAAACAAATGAGATGCCAGTTTTCTCCTCACAAAATGGCAACTAAAATTATTCACAGTAGTTCAAAGATTAGGAAAGGAAGTGTCCTCATTCATCGATAATGAGGATTATGAGTAGTTGTATATATTTTTCAGGATAATTTGTTTAAATAAAAAGCCAATCCATGAGCCCTTTCTTCTGTCTTTCCATCTCATTTAAATGATGCCAATAAAGGTGGCAACTATCAGCTATCTAGCCTCATTCTTGCCCTCAGACACCGCATGAAATCTAATATTATAGATAGATAGACAATAGATAGAGTGATAGATAACCACAAAGCCAATTTGGCATGAGTCTCTTTGATATGAGAAAACAAGGAAAACTTGCAGGAAAAAAAAACAGGTATAGATAATTAGAGATAGAGTGAACTCAAGAGCCAATTTTTTTTAATAGAAGAGAGATAGAGCCTGGTAGCTGTCAGATAGTTTGATAAGCATAAAATCTTAGTGTAGTGAAATTGCTAGAATTTTTCTTCTAAGAACCAAAAAGTTATGGAAAGACCAATCCAACTCTCTCTCATTATCATGAATTCTAATGCTAGACTGCAGGGAAAAGGAAGTGAATAGACGATCTCCTTTTTTATTTTTTTAATTCTTAAACAAAGAAGAATTGGAACTCAAAAGCCACAATATTATGTATATACCCTTTGAACTGATAATCCTGTTGCTGGGAGTCGATCATAAGAAAGTAGTCATGTCTTTGTTCAGTGAATAAGCTGTAATCATCATATGAAATTTTAAATATTAAGAAACTGAAAAGAGCCAACATTTCCAAATCCAGAGTCATCATTAAATTCATTCATTACTTTATTCATTAAACAATTATTCAACACGTGGCTCATATGCCAGGCACTTTTGATGTTCATGTCAGTGAACAAGACAGACAAAAATTCCTTCCTTCATGCTAAATTTTAAATTTAAATTATTGTTCCATAAGGAATATTGGATATGCAGACATTAAAATGTATTTTTTAAACTAATGAGATGAAATTTACAACTTGGAAAATAACACGTGTATGTATGTGTGTAAAAGAAATATATAACATATTAAATCATCACATCTACTGTAAATTCACAAGTGATTTTTAAAATAGATTTTTCTATTGTGCACAGAATAAGTCCCATTACTTTTAAATAAGACTTAATTCTCCTAAATAAGACTTTTCTCTTATGCTTAAATTTATCATGATGAATAGAATCGTATATATTTAATAATTTTTACAGATGGATAATAAAATAGATAACACAATATGTTTGAGGAAAAGACACGCATACACACGCACATTGTTCCATCATATTTTTGGTAGATGGAAAGGTGAGTTTTTCTTCTTTGCTTTCTATTCACACACACATATAACGTGAAGTCCTTCACAGAGGAACAGTAGAATATTACAAAGGAATAACGATGGTCCTTTTATGTATAAGGTTTATAAAATATTCATATAATTTAACAAAAATTCCTTCCTTTGTATTTGGCATACCTGAAATAGGAAACAGCACAGTGCAATGACTGATGGCTAAGAATTTGTCATGTGCCTTCACATTCTGGTTGTACCGTTTCTTGGTAGTAAGATATGGGACAATCTTTACCTCTCCATGTTCACCTGCTATACCCATAAAATAGGGATCATAAGTATTTTTAGATATTATATTATAAAATATTCAAATTTAACAATGTACTTGGCACGTATTAGGTACTCGAGGAAAGGAAGCTAGTATTATGTATGTAACATTACAAAATGAATGAAAAGAATTTTTATCAGAACAACAATAAATTAGTGATCTAAAGCATGACATAAGTTCAGTAGAAATTAAAGTATGTGAATTGAGATTCCAATGACTTAATACACCAATTACTTCTTATATCAGACACTGAGGCTGAGTAAAAGAGAACAATATTTATGAGGAGATATTGAGATAAATCTGCTTCCCATCTATTCAATTTAATAATTAAGTCGTGCAAGGAAAAGTGATATTTTATTTCTGCTATTTTGACAGCTTTCCTGTTCCAATGGTGTAAGACAAATAAAAACTTAGTTCAATAAACACACACATACAGATGAATAATTTATTATTCAAATCAGGCATCGGTCATAAAATCGGTCCAAAAATTATACTATTATGACCCTCATGGTTTGTCCATGTTAAGTTCTGATATTAGAATGTACACATTTTATTTAAATAATATTATTATGATTGATTTTACATTTACATTAATTGTCATGAAAGCCAAATAAATTGTTTGTGAGCACCAAAAATTTACTTAATTACATGTTTAAAGCCCAAGCCTTCAGCTATGTATGTGTCTTTACTTTGCACTATGCAAGTGCCCTGTTGTTATGACAAGAAGTAACAGAGTAAACTTGTATCCTAGCCATGGGAGGTTGCCCAAAAGACAAGGCAGAAGCAATAACATGACAACGTTTAGAGCAGTATTTTGTTGATCATGCCAGATTCTTGCACCACCCCAAAAGACTGCACATCTAGAAGGATGGATTGATCTTCTATCATGGAGTATAATACAACAAATATGTTTATTTAGCATTTCATAATGGCTCTAAGGGCTACAGTATTTTCGTGTTACGTCATAACCTCCCTGTAGTGAGTATTTTACAGTGAATGACTATTTGTGTGTGGGATTAGAGAACCTCAGTCTTGCAAACATCAGCAGAAACTAGTTCATGCAATTCCTTGGACTCTTAGGCCAGTAGGCGTTCCAAGTTTAGGTGCAGGTGTGAGGATTCCATGTGGGGTAGCAAAAAAACAAACAAACAAAATCAGAGTAGAATGTAATTATCCTAACATCCCAGTCTATGTCATATATGGACCAAACAATTCAAATGTGCAAACTCCTTGCAGTAACTTGTGGATTCAAATATATTCTTAAGCTTGGGAGTAGAGGAAGGCAAAAACCAGACTGATGCACCTATCACACGTTTCCTTCCCCAGGCTCATTCATTTGTGTCAGTGAGGACTGAGAAATGTTGAGAATTCAAATGACAGGTATGTTTTGATGGGCATATTTTAAGTGAAAGAAGATGATATTTGAAGGATTTTGCTCATTGATAACAAGATAAAAGAAACTAATTAGAGCTAAGCTATCTAACTTCTATGTTTTTGTGGTTCTAATATGTTACAGGAGGTAGAGCAATGGATCCCAAATCTGACAGACTATTAGAATTACCAAGGGAGGTTATTTTTACAATATTTTCCAGACTTTTCCACAGTCTTCTATATCAGGGTCCCCAGGTGTCTGTTTTGGCAATGATCCATGAGAGATTCTAATTATCAGTCAGGTTAGGAAAACATTAGTCTTGAAAAAATACTTTATTGTGCTGCCAGTAGATTCCTAAATATATATAGATATTATGATTATATTATGCTACTCTGATTTTTTATAAGTTGGCTTTTAATGAATCAGTTTTATTCTTCATTTAACTTAGATTTTTAAAATTTCCCTAATATATTTAAATATGTTTAATCATGGCCTTAAGAATTTAGAATCTATATCCTATGTTTCACTATGTATGGGGGACTGTTTTAAAGACAACTTACCTCATGATTTCTGTATTGAAGACACTTTTACTAATTATTTTTATTGGAATCAATTTTTAAGAAAATTTAAAGTTGCATATTGCCTAGATGCATTTGGACTAACATGGACTCCTTTCTATAAGCTCCTAGTTTCTCATCTTGGTTTTCTTAAACATAAGCCTTCTATAAATGTTCCCTTTGTTTATTTTTTCAGGGTCCTTCAGAGAGACAGAACAAATAGGAGATACACACACACACACACACACACACACACACACACACATAATGTGTATGTAGATAGATGTAAGAGAAGGGATTTGTTAGAGAAATTGGCTCCTGCATTTATGGGGGCTGAGAAATCTCACAAAAGTCTTTGCAAGCTGTAGAACCAGAGAGGCTGGCAGTGTGGCTCCATGTAAGTGTGAAGGCCTCAGAACCTGCGAAGCCTATGATGTAATTCTCATTCTGAGCTGAAGGCCTGAGAACTCAAAGGGGGATAGGGTCTTGCGCAAAAGTACCAGAGTCCAAAAGCTGGAGAGCCTGGAGTTCCAATGTCCGAAGGAAGGAGAAAAAGTGTCCCAGCTCTAGGACAGAGGGAGAAGGAAACTCTTTTCTTTTGTCTTTTTGTTCTATTTGGGAGCCCAGACAATTGGATGTTGCCCATCCACATTGAGGATAGATCTCCCGCATTCAGTCCACTGATTTATATTCCAGTCTCCTCTGGAAGCACCCTCACAGACACATTCAGAAACAATGGTTTACCAGTTATTTAGTTATTTCTGAATCCAGTCAAGTTGACATGTTAAATTAACCATTCTACTCAGTGAACAAATGCATAAATCCATTAACTTCCCCCTGTTAGTCATTGAAAATGCATTGAGTCCTAAGTGATATGCCTAGCACTGTGCAATAATTTTTATTGTGTAGGCTACAGGAATGCAAACTTGTAATTGCTTTTACAAAGTTACCAGTTGGAAATTTTAGATTGTTTGTTTGGTTGCTTAATTTTTCTCTTACTTATTTTTTTCTTTCCCTCCCTCCCTCCCTCCCTCCCTCCCTCCCTCCCTTCCTTCCTTCCTTCCTTCCTTCCTTCCTTCCTTCTTTATCAAATTATCAATCCCTAGTAGAGAATTGACATTTAACGATAAAGAACTACTCCTATTTATTTCAGGGATTTTTCCATGCATCTCTGCATATGGCTGGTGAATAAAATGGCATGATATACCAAATTTATTTGAGGATTCAGAAGACTTGTGAGAAAAGACCAAGAAAACAAACACATACAAATATATAAATGAAAACTTTCAACCTGTTTCTATCACTAAAGTTCAGACATATCTCAAAATAGAGAAAACTATTAGGGTGATTGGCCATATGTATATTTTTCAAGGGAAATAACAGGTTTATGAGAAGCAATACATTCTAAGAAAAGAGAGATAATGATCCTGACCTAATTACAAAGGCTTAGTCATTGATGAAGAGTAGACAGTTTGAATACAGGGAAGTGACTGCTGTTGGAATCCATTTTTAACCCAACCTCTTGGCCTTACCTGTGGCACAAAGTGAGAGGGCTGAAAGTAACCCAAAAATGTTTATTTATTTTTGTAAAAGATGATGTAGTAAGTAATTGAGCATACATAACAATATTTAGCATATTGAATCTGGTTAATTATTCATTAATTTATATGAATAGACAAGAATTACTAATGTCAGGTATTATGAACTATTTTATATGGAATTTATTATAATTAATTGTGATTGAAATAGTCTCTCTAGATTCATTCATCCATATAGTTAACAGATATTTTCAGAGTTCTGCAACGTATCAAGCTCTGAGATAGGTTTTACAGTCTCGAAAATTTTTTTTAAAAAATGAAGAGTTAAATCATTACAAAATTTCCATTAAATACGGAAAACACACAGATATTCAAGATAGACTTATGGGGTCTTTCCACTTCTACAAAAAAAAGAATGAGGTAACTTCTAAGTCAGATCCTGAGGATGAATTAATATCTGACCATGGAAAGTAATAGGGACCATTGATGAAATATTTCTGCCAAGAAAAAAAAGGAAAAAGAAGAAAGAGAAAGCACTATATATTAAGCACCTTAAGGAGAGGAAAACCATGAGCAAAACATAAATTTAAAGATGTTATTTGTAATAGCAAAGTGATTAGTGTCACACACACACACACACACAGACAGAAAGTGTTACCTGTTTTTCAATGTACAAGCTAAACATTGATGCAACTATACACAGAGAAAAGCTGATATATCTGAATTGCATAAGAGATATTCAGGAGTTTAGTTTTCTATGCTACAATTAATGACAGCTGTTTAATCTCAATGTAATGGAAGAGATTTCTTTGATGTAAAACACTAGCAAAACATAGATTAGATAGATAGATGATTGATAGATAGATAGATAGATAGATAGATAGATAGATAGATAGATAGATAGATAAAGTAGATAGATATGCCCACAGCATTTTTTCTTGGTCTTTCCATTAAGTATTTTCTACTTTTGTATGCCTAGTGAGTACTGATGGTGTAGATAGAAGAGCTCACAACTTTCCTGTAATAAACATCTCTTAAAGTACCAGCCCAAGAGCAAGATCCATTTCTCAGAGAACTAAGCTGCTGTATGTGTCTATGTGTGGGACTCTGGACCCTGTCCCTAATTACAGTATAATGACCAGAAGTGGATCCCTGGACACACACAGTGCCAATTAGGTTCTTTCTCCTTGGAATTTGGATTCAAAGACATCTGACAGTTTGCTATTTTTTAATCTCTCAAAATGAAACTCGTATTCTATGAATCTTTATGCACTAAAAGAAACCTCACATTTTAAATAATTTACTCTTATTTAGCAAACACTTAAATTGTGCTCACTATGTGTCACTTCATATTCTAAGTAAGCATGTGGAGAATAGAAATAAGAGATAAGAAACCATCCCAGCCCAGAGGAAAAATAAAATGGCATGGATAACTCTTTGGCTTCTTAAAATTTTCAGTTTCAGTTCCTAGTTTCTCCTAGGGCCTGAATGTACCAAATAAATGTTCTGCCATTGTTTTCAGTAAGATAACGTTTATGTTTGTAACAAAGCTCTTTAAAATGCATCAAATGTATTCATTTATTTATTTACTTTATTTAAATGTTTTTTTGGTATTAAAACAATGTCTAAAACTGACGGTAAAATATCTCTGGTCAGATGGAAAAGCACTGTCTTTAATATTGTTTGTCATTTTTGAGAAATTTTAAAAATTATTAAAAATTATTACATTAATAATTCAGTTGTTTCGGCAAATTATCAAAGAAGAATTTGCTCATAATTCAAAATTTACTTAAGAAGCTGACTTTCCTTTTTAAAAATCACCTTAAAGTGATATGAACTAGTACTTGAGAATAATAAAATATCATTGTAAATTACAATTCACAAAATCTTATTTATGCCTCAACATCCTTAAGAGTGCTACTTCTATATCTATAAAAAGTGGTCCATAAATGCTACTTTACATTCTGCGTCATCATTATATAATAATAAAAATGTTTAAAATAAATTTATAATCTGGAAATAGCTATTATTTAGAAAAGTTAGAGTAAAAAGTGATGATGAAATATTTAATTGTGAAGATTTCTGAATTTAGATTTTATATGACAGTTTTCTTAGTCCCTCTTACACACTGAAAGCTTTCCACATATTGTTTGAACTTTTTTTTTTTTTACATTTTTTAGAATAGAAAAGGAAGCCAAGAGAGTCTCAGTAAATTACTCAAATCCACATAAAATTGAACTTGACTTAAGATTTCACAGTATAAATTTCTTCATTGTGTTATCCTGGCTTATGAGGAATTATGCCTATTTCCTAGTGGAAAAAAAAAAACAGTTAATAAGAAAAAAAAAAACTTACATAGGTATAACTGCTTACAGTTTATAGAACTATCTTTACAACTTTCTCCTGTTTAAAATAACTTCAATAACATTCTTGTTCACTAAATGTAAAACTAAGGGTTTTTTATTTATTTATTTACTCATATGGAACATATAATTTCCAAGGAGCAGTGGAATTCAAAGCACATTTATTAGACACTAACCACAGACCAAAATTCTGAAAACTCAGTAAGCAAACTAACTTCATGCAAGTCAAGGCTTCTAAAAGGTGTGGGACTTGCAGTAAGAAGCATAAAACCTGAATAAACTACTCCACAAAATTTGGTTTGCTATTAAGAAAGCAAGTGAAAGGAAGGGTTATACATATTTTGTTTGCTTTTATTGATGGGAAATATTTTGGAGTAAAGGAAAATGCTCAATGTAAGTTAGTATAGTATAGCTTTGTTAATTTGTTAATTTGTTAAAGATAGTATAGCTTTGTTAATTTTTAGTGACCATGCATTAAGAAAACAATAACAAAAACAGGGATTCTGATTAATTACTCTAGCTGAAAATACACATTTAACAATTAAGAATCACAGACCAAAAACGTTGCATTTCATACTTCTACACAGAGATATCTTAGGCATTCTCTTTGGCAGTCTACACCCACTCTGATACATTATGTAGTCACAGATTCTCTGTTACAAGCCACAGAGGAACTTGGCAGTCCTGAATATCATGATCAATAGCCATGAATTCACTCATCCTCCACTCTGTGTAGACAGGTCCATTAATTCCATGTACCCTCTGGTAGATTTATGTATACTCAATTTGGTTAAAAGTCACCAGCACCTCACTTTAAAACACTCTTCCAAAATTTGTCTACTTTATTACAGTCTTGCCTATTTTTAATCACTGCATTTGTTTTCAACATTTCACTTTTCTGCTCCATTGTATTCCATTTGTATTTCATTATGTGTCTTATCAGTCTAACATATCTCCACGTCATGTCGACTATTTCCTATAATAGTTTCATTTTGACCTTCATTGACAAGTCAGTTTTATGCTTTTTACTTTAATCAATATCTGTTTAAAAATTATTTACTTTTGTTCACTGAATGGCTTTGGTGTATGGAAATTTTGTCATTCTTTATTACAACAAACTCTGATTGCATGTACTTATTTTTCTAGATGTCAGCTTTCTATCAATGTTCAAGATGTATGCTATTTTACATCTCTTCGGACAATAATTTTAAATATAAAAATATGCCTGTCTTCCTACAGAATACTATTTCAACAGCTAACATATTTTAAATGTTTTTACTCCCAATTTACAAAGTTTGAATAAATTTCTGAAATAGCTCTAGAGTAGAAAAGGTATCTTAGAAAATAATCTTAAGGAAGGATTTTCAGTTGGACTTACTTCTTTATGAAAAATATATTTTGTCAAATATTGCTATCATAGTAATTGAATAAAATTATATTAGTAATGAATTAAAACATTGGCTACTGATTGATTATACAGAGAGAAATTTTACTCCTTGTCTTTAATAACTTAAAGTGTTTAGATAAAATTCAACATTTTCTAATGCTATAACTAATCACAAATTTTTATGAAGTTCGGTAGAAAAGTGTCATGAAAAACATTAAACTGTATTATTCCCTTCTTTGATTTTCCTCTTAATATTATCCCTTTAAATGTTAAATTGTATCTACCTATTAGTTATTCACAAATTATACAATCTAAGTATATATACTATGTAATTCTTTGAGGATTTATGATGCTGACATTGATTATCCTCCCAAGGCTGAGAAAAATCTTGTATCTTTTCAGGTAATGTTTAACCTCAATCCCTGACAAAACTGATACTCACACAAGAGCTCTGGGAATAAACGGGAACATGATAATTTAAAATTTGAGAGACCTGCATGTGATGGTCAGAGCATTCTCTTACTAGTTATGTGACATGAGACATATTACGTAACCTTAATGATCATCTGTTGTTTTCCACCTACAAACTAGTTTCATTTATAAACAAAGATCCCCTCTCACTGATATTTGTAAAATTAAAAGAGATAATCTTTGCCATACACTTAAATTTGCACATTATGAGCACTCATGAAATCGTCGCTGTTTTTATATTTATTACAAATAAATGGAAAAAGATCAATGGGGGTGATGCTGAGAGGGGAATAGTAAAATTCCTTCCTTCCAAAGCCCTGCATCACCGCCTTGAAAATCACAGGAAGAATAGGAGATAATCCAAATGCTACTGCAGTCACCAGTAGATGGTAAGAGGAAAGGAAATGAATTCTAGCTGCTCACTCTTCTCCTCAGGTGTATAGAGAGACTTTAATAATAGAGACATGAGGCGACACTGGAGAATATTTTTGATATTCCCACTAGCTAAAAACAGATTATGCAATTTTAAATTAAGTATCTATAGACATATCTTGTAGATATGGTTTGGTTCCAGACCACAATATTAAAGCAAATATTGCAATGTAGCAAGCCTATTAAAAACATCTTATTGCTTAAAAATGCTAATGATAATCTAAGCCTTCAGTAAGTATTAACCTTTTCACTGGTGGAGGGTTTTGCCTCAATATTGCTGGCTGCTAACTGATCGGGGTGGTGGTTGCTGAAGGCTGCAGTGGCTATGCCAGTTTCTTAAAATAAGACAACAATGAAGTTTGCTTATCCACTGATTCTTCCTTTTATGAAATATACATTTGTAGCATCAAATGCAGTTTCACAGCATGAGACTTACAGTAGAACTTTTTTCAAAGTTGGAGTCAATCATCTCAAACCCTCCTGCTGATTTGTCAACTAAGTTTAGGTAATACTCTAAGTCCTTTCTTGTCATTTCAAAAATTGTACACCATCTTCACCAGGAGTAGATATCATCTCAAGAAACCACTTCATTTGCTCATCTGTAAGAAGCAAGTCTTTGAGATAGGGAACAATATAGCCAAATAGATGCAGCCAGAATGCACCACTGTCACAGAAAAGAGACTAAAATTGAGTAAAGCAATATTTTAAAAACATGTCTTTGGAGACAGAAGACCAAGGATCAATAGAAAGACAATATAGATACTGAGGCTGAAGAGGGAGGAAGCTGAGAACCCTGCAGGGGTTGCCAAATGTCGGGGTTAGTACCCATCCCTGAACTCCTCCTAGAGAAGTTGTGAGTGATGGAATGGTGGGTCAGCTCTCTCTCTCCATAGACCCCTGGGATTCTAATGTCAAGAGATTCCACATCCCCCATGGACACTCGAGCTGACAGAGGAGTCTGCCTAAAGAGTAAGCAGAGACACAACTTCAGCCTGTGCTAAGCCAAAGGATTTTTGAGCACAGGGCAGCTGCAGCGGAACAGGGCCATAGGCACCCATCCCCC